>NC_092712.1:102788896-103088896 GCF_047496885.1 Scyliorhinus torazame | reverse complement strand
CAGGACGCAGCACACCACAATGATGCGGCCGACCCTATCTGACCGATACTGGAGGGCGCCCCCAGAGAGGTCCAGGCACCTGAAACGCATCTTCAGCACGCCAAAGCACCTCTCGATCACTCCCCTTGTCGCTACATGGGCATCGTTGTAGCGGTTCTCCGCCTCATTGCGTGGCCTCCGTATAGGCGTCATCAGCCACGATCGCAATGGGTAGCCCTGTCACCCAGCAACCAGCCCCTCAGCCGGGGATGGCGTCCCTCGTACATGCCGGGGATGGATGACCGCGACAACACGAATGAGTCGTGTACACTGCCTGGGTGACGGGCGCAGACGTGCAGGATCATCATGCCGGTGGTCGCAGACCACCTGTACGTTCATCGAATAGGTCCCCTTCCTATTAGTGAACACGGCCCTGTTATCTGCAGGTGCCGCACGGCGACGTGCATCCCATCGATCGCGCCCTGGACCATGGGGTACCTGGCAACGGCAGAGAAGCCCACGGCCGGGCATCTTGGCTGGCCCGGTCCACGGGGAAGCGGATGTAGCGGTGCGCCATGGCATAAAGGGCATCTGTCACTGCCCGGATGCACCGGTGCACCGATGTCTGCGATATGCCGGACAGGTCCCCACTCGGTGCCTGGAATGACCCCGTTGCATAAAAGTTCAGGGCCACCGTAACCTTGACGGACACGGGGAGAGGGTGTCCCCTCCGCCAGTGCCACGCGGTGACAGGTGTGCCAGCAGCTGGCAGATGTGTGCCACGGTTTGCCGGCTCATCCGGAGTCTCCTCCTGCATTCCCGGTCCGTGAGGTCCTGGTATGACTGCCGGGGCCGGTACACACCGGGGCGCCCTCGGGTGCCTCCGTTGCCGTGGGGCCGCGACGTCCTCCTCCCCCTCCTCGTCCTGTCGGTCAGGTGTCCCTCCAGCCTGGGCGGCTGCCGCCTGCCCCTCTGCGGCAGCCTGCGCCGCCTCTCTGGCACACTCCTCCTCCTCCTCCTCCTCCTCATCCAGGGCAACATAGACATGAGCGGCTGCACCACGGCGGCCAACGGCCAACATCGCTGGATGGTCTGAAAACATGACGGCCTGGTGGGGGGGAGGGGAACGACGACATGTCATCATTGCCCATATCCCTCCTCCCCCCAGCCAGGTGGCATGGACCGCATGGGTCCAACTGTTGGAGGCTGGCACCTGGCCAGGTGGACCAACTCATTTGCCCTCCCATCACCCCTCCTCGGCACGTACCCCCTCCCCAACCTCCACCCCGGCACGGACCCCCCCCAACCCCAACCTCCACCCCAGCACGGACCCCCCCCCCCCCCAACCTCCACCCCGGCACGGACCCCCTCCCCAACCCCAACCTCCACCCCGGCACGGACTCCCCCCCCCAACCTCCACCCCAGCACGGACCCCCTCCCCAACCTCCACCACAGCACGGACCCCCCCCAACCCCCAACCTCCACCCCAGCACGAACCCCCCCCCCCCAACCTCCACCCCAGCACGGACCCCCACCCCAACCTCCAGCCCGGCACGGAACCCCCCCCAACCTCCACCCCGGCACAGACCCCCACCACAACCTCCACCCCAGCACGGACCCCCCCCCCAACCTCCAACCTCCACCCCAGCACGGACCCCCCCCCCAACCTCCACCCCGGCACGGACCCCCCCCCCAACCTCCACCCCGGCATGGACCACCTCCCCAACCTCCACCCCCAGCACAGACCCGCCCCAACCCCCAACCTCCACCCCAGCACGGACCCCCCCCCAACCTCCACCCCGGCACGGACCCCCCCCCAACCTCCACCCCAGCACGGACCCCCTCCCCAACCTCCACCCCAGCACGGACCCCCCCAACCCCCAACCTCCACCCCAGCACGGACCCCCCCCCAACCTCCACCCCGGCACGGACCCCCCCTAACTCCACCCCGGCGCGGACCCCCTCCCCAACCTCCACCCCAGCACGGACCCCCCCAACCCCCAACCTCCACCCCCGGCACGGACCCCCCCCCCAACCTTCACCCCGGCACTGACCCCCCTCCCCAACCTCCACCCCAGCACGGACTCCCCCCAACCCCCAACCTCCACCCCAGCACGGACCCCCCCCCCCAAACCTCCACCCCGGCACGGACTCCCCCCCAACCTCCACCCCGGCACGGACCCCCCCCCCAACCTCCACCCCGGCACGGACCCCTCCCCAACCTCCACCCGAGCACGGACCCCCCCCAATCCCCAACCTCCACCCCAGCATGGACCCCCCCCAACCTCCACCCCGGCACGGAGCCCCCCCCCAACCTCCACCCCGGCACGGACCCCCTCCCCAACCTCCACCCCAGCACGAACCCCCCCCAACCCCAACCCTCCCACCCCAGCATGGACCCCCCCCCCCAACCTCCACCCCGGCACGGACCCCCCCCAACCCCCAACCTCCACCCCGGCACGGACCCCCTCCCGGCACTCCCCCGGAGCCAGCCTACTCTAACCACCCCCCCCCCCCGCCGCACACACACACAAGCCGAGACACACCTCTCCTCACGCAATCAGCCTGCGGCCACGCCATTTCCTGCCCAGAGCCAACCCCCCAGGCCGTCACTCACCTCCTCGCTGGTCGGCGTGAGCCTGGAGCACCGGTCACGCCGATGAAAGGAGGTTTGATTCCACGTCGACGTGAACGGTCATCACGTCGACGGGACTTCGGCCCATCCGGAAGGGAGAATATCGGCAGGCCGAAAATCGGCTGCCTTGCGCAGATCCGTGACATTCTCCGCGGCAGCGGCGCCATTAACGCCCCGCCGACTTTTCTCCCTTCGGAGACTTCGGCGGGGGCGGGATTCACGGCGGCCAACGGCCATTCTCCGACCCGGCGGGGGGTCGGAGAATGACGCCCCTGATGTGGAGACAGGGCAGAAGAACTTGGGGGTTTATGAATACAAATCATTGTAGGTGCCTTGAGCACCCTGGGTTTGTGGTTCATGAATGCCACGATGTTCTGAGGAGGGAATTATATATTTTGTACATAATTACCTCTGAAACTTGAGGAATATTATGAATGCAATGCTTTGTCATCCTGCTGTTGCTTTTCCACGGGTAAATTAACCGGCTGGTTTAGCACAGGGCTAAAGAGCTGGCTTTTAAAGCAGACCAAGGCAGGCCAGCAGCACGGTTCAATTCCCGTACAAGCCTCCCCGAACAGGCGCCGGAATGTGGCGACTAGGGGCTGGCTTTTCACAGTAACTTCATTTGAAGTCTACTTGTGACAATAAGCGATTTTCATTTCATTTCATTTCATTATTTACTTTGATAGACAAAGCACCTTTGACTTGCTTGATCAATTTTTGCAGAAGATTGAGTGATATTGTAGATGTTCTAGTGGTAGCTTGGAAGTACTTTAGTGCAAGACAGTTCAGGACAGTGGTCACCTTTCTTTGCCGATCACTCGCTAGTGAATATGGTTATCCATCTAAAAAAACTCTACGTTATTGTTCATGGGTTCTGTTGGTCCTTGCATGGCTGATGAGCCCGATCCTAGAGCCGCATATTCGACTGCACACTTGGCCTCTCTTTCCAGGAGGTGGGATTGGTCCTTGGACTCAGGATCGCTGATATTCCTTTATCAGCCTCCTCTTGCCGTCGGGTGTCCCTTCAATCAGGAGGTTCCTCAAAGTCGGTCTCCTCAGAGCAAGGTTCTCCCAGGTATTGACATCTATGATGCATTTCTCAGACAGCGTTGATGATACTTCTCCAGGGCCTTGAGGTGGCGTCTGCATGTAGTCCAAGTTTCTGAGCTTAATTAAAGAGTTGGAGGGCGACTGCCTTGTACAGGAGGATATTGGTGTCAGTACAGATGTCAGGGTCATCAAAGACTCTTGTGCTTAGGCATCTGAAGGATGCGCTCACAGATTGGATACAGTGTTGGATCTCTGTATCAATGTCAGCCTCAAAAGGAGAGGTCACTCCCAGATAGGGGAAATGATCTATGTTTGGTCGGGTTTCTCCGTTGATTTTAGAATCATAGAATCATAGAAAAGTTACAACACAGAAGGAGGACATTCAGCCCATCTTGTCCATGCTAGCCATAGGACAGCCCGGAGCCCATTCTAATCCCACCTTCCTACACATGTTCTAATCTTGATGGAGGGAGAGACCGGATCTTGCCCTGGGGCGGGTTGGCAAAGGCTGAGATTGAGGCTGAGACCGATTCTTCGGTATGCTTATGTGAAGGTGTCAAGAATGGCTTGGAGATTCTCTTCTGAGAGAGTGCAGGTGGCGATGCCATTCGCAAACTGAAGTTCCACAAGCAATATCAGTGTTGTTTTCTTCTTGGATTTCAACTGGTTGAGGTTGAAAAGTTTTTTGTCCATCGTGTAGACAATGCCCACTCCACTGGGAAGCTTGTTCTTGGCAAGGTGAAGGCTTGTGGTGATGAGGATGGAGAAATCTTTCTTTTTTTCTCTTTTTTTTTCTTGTCACAAGTAGACTTACATTACACTGCAATGAAGGTACTGTGAAAAGCCCCTAGTCACCACATTCCGGTGCCTGTTCGGGTACACAGAGGGAGAATTCAGAATTCTCAGCTGGTACGGGAATTGAACCCATGCTGCCGGCCTTGTTCTACATTACAAACCAGCTGTCTTGCCCACTGAGCTAAACCAGCCCTTAGGGGCTGATGACGCGTCCCTGCTTGACTCCAGTTTTGACCATAAAGGTTTCTGCCTTATTCCCATCGGTGAGGACTGTAGCTGTCATCTTGTCATGGAGGAGTCAGTGATGTTGATTAATTTCTCTGGACAGTTGGCCTTTGACAGTGTCATCCAAAGCACTTCTCAATTGACAATTTGACTTCCGAAGTCAAAAGCCTTGGTCAGATCGATGAAGGACGTGTAGAGTGGTTGATGTTGCTTATGGCATTTCTCTTGAAGTTGCCAAGCAGTGAAAACCATGTCCGCTGTTCTGTGGTTTGGTTGGAAGCCACACTGGCTCTCCATATAAATTTTTCAGACTGGGAGAAGATGGCCAGCAAGGATTTGGGTAAAGATCTCCCAATTGATGGAGAGTAGGGAGATTCCTTGGTAGTTCCCGGAGTACATTTTGTCTCCTCTCTTGAAGATGGTGGCGATGACGACATCCTTGGGGTCAGCAGGAATAATCTTGTCCACTCCTGCGGTTTTTCCATTCTTCGTGTATTCTTCATGGCAGCTTTAACTTCGTCCACTCTTGGTGGGAGTTCAAGATCATCATTGATGGGGAGTTGGGGTATTTCCTCAAACACGTCCTCATCTATAATTGTATCACAGTTTAGGAGTGGAGTTCTTTTATGTATCATCTCCATTGAAGGCCGATGTTTTCTCTGTCTCTCAAGAGGATTACATCCTTACTTCATTCCGGCTTAGGGTATTGGGTCCATATACTGCCTTGATGGCACTGAAGAAGCCCCAGGTGTGCTTGTTGGCGAGGAGTTGCAGCTCCTTAGCTTTCGCATTCCAGCATCGGTTCCTAATTTCCCTTGTTCTTCTTTGTACCTCCGCTTTGACTAATTAATGAGCTCTCCTTGCGGGTTATGTTGTTTCACCAGGCGCGGAGAGCATTCCTCTTCTCGTCAATGAGGTCTTGAATGGTGTGGTCATTCTTTTCAAACCAGTCTTGGTGATTCCAGGTCTTGTAGCTGATGGTTTTTTCATAGCTTGAGATGATGGCTGTCTTCAGCTCTTTCCAGTTTTACTCCACTCTATTTGAATGGGGATTTTGGTGAAGACATCGTTGGAAGTTCACAAGCAAGTTTGGTTCTTGAACCCACTCAACTCTGACCTTTTTTCTGATCTGTTTCTTCATCTCCCGTTGCATCTAGTGGAGTGTGATGGACATAGAGGGGTGGATGAGCCAATGGTCTGTCTAACAGTTATCTGCACTGACCATTGCTTTGGTGATGAGTGCATCCTTTTTATCTCAGGATTGGATGGTGACAAAGTTGATCATGTGCCAGTGCTTTGATTGTGGGAAGTCCTGAACTTGCCTTTTTCGTAGAACAGTGTGTTAGCGATGACAAGCTGGTATTCCTCGCATTTGGTGAGTAGGAGAACGCCATTGGAGTTGCAATTTCCAACTCCTTGCTTTCTGATCGTTCCTTTCGAATCTTGGCATTGAAGTCTCCAAGGATGATTTTATCTTCCTTAATAATGTTGGAGGGTCTGGTGCCCAGGGTGGAGTAGAAGCCTTTTTTGGACTCATCATTGACATCAAGAGGTGAGGCATTGGCACGCAAGACTGTTGCCTGCTGAATCTTGGCAAGTTGCAGGTGGAGGGTCATGTGATATTCGTTGATGCTGACAATGAGCTCTGTGGGTCAGTTGATGAGTTTGTTTTTGTTGGTGAACCCAATTCCATGCACCCTGGGCTGAACCTCAGGTTTTCCTCTCCAGAAGAAGGTGTAACCACCACCATCTTCCCTCAGCCTCTCTTCGCCTGCTCTTTGGGTCTCCTGCAGGGGAGCAATGTCAGAGTTGAAGTGCCTGAGTTCACAGGAAGCAAGGGCAGTTCTTTGCTCTGGTCGATTGTTTTGCTCATTATCCATGAGGGTTTATACATTCCAAGTTCCGAAATTCAGTTAAATTTGATTTTTTGACCGCAGGTAGATGAGTTTTCCAGCCAGGTTGGAGATGGAACAGACTATTTTTAGGGCATCTTTTCCAGCCCTTTTTCCATGCGGGGCGAGCAGAGTGGATCATGACGAGCGCTGTTTAGTCATGAATAAAGCTGCAGAAACACTCTCGTGTTCCTAGTCCAAGAGTAAGTAACTGAATCAAACTCCACCGCCTACGTGCCGGTCCGAAGCTAGAGACTTCCAGATCTCATGGTCCTGTCCCTGTCACTTAAGAACATAAGAACTAGGAACAGGAGTAGGCCACCTGGCCCCTCGAGCCTGCTCCGCCATTTAATGAGATCATGGCTGATCTTTGTGGACTCAGCTCCACTCTCCGGCCCGTACACCATATCCCCGAATCCCTTTATTCTTTAGAAAGGTATCTATCTTTTTCTTAAAAACGTTTAAAGAAGGAGCCTCAACTGCTTCACTGGGCAAGGAATTCCAGAGATTCACAACCCTTTGGGTGAAGAAGTTCCTCCTACACTCCGTCCTAAATCTACTTCTCCTTAATTTGAGGCTATGCTCCCTAGTTCTGCTTTCCCCGACCAGTGGAAACAACCTGCGTGATCTATCCTATCTATTCCCTTCATAATTTTAGATGTCTCAATAAGATCCCCCCGCATCCTTCGAAACTCCAATGAGTACAGTCCCAGTCTACTCAACCTCTCGTCATAATCTAATCCCCTCAACTCTGGGATCAACCTAGTGAATCTCCTCTGCACTCCCTCCAGTGCCAACATGTCCTTTCTCAGGTAAGGAGACCAAAACTGAACACAATACTCCAGATGCGGCCTCAACAACACCCTATACAATTGCAGCATAACCTCACTAGTCTTGAACTCCATCCCTCTAGCAATGAAAGACAAAACTCGATTAGCCTTCTTAATCACCTGTTGCACCTGCACACCAACTTTTTGCGACTCGTGCACCAGCACACCCAGGTCCCTCTGCACAGTAGCATGTTTTAACATCTTACCGTTTAAATAATAATCTATTCTGCTGTTATTCCTCCCAAAATTGTTAGCCTCACACTTGGCAACATTGAATTCCATCTGCCAGACCCTAGCCCATTCACCTAACCTATCCAAATCCTTCTGCAGACTTCCGGTATCCTCTGCACCTTTTGCTTTACCACTCATCTTAGTGTCGTCTGCATTGCACGTGGTCCCCAACTCCAAATCGTCAATGTAAATTGTGAACAACTGCGGGCCCAACACTGATCCTTGAGGGACCCCACTAGTTACAGGTTGCCAACCAGAGAAACACCCATTTATCCCCAATCTCTGCTTTCTGTTAGTTAACCAATCCTCTACCCATGCTACCACTTTACCCTCAATGCCATGCATCTTTAGTTTAGCAGCAACCTTTTGTGTGGCACCTTGTCAAAAGCTTTCTGGAAATCCAGATATACCACATCCATTGGCTCCCCATTATCTACTGCACTTGTAACGTCCTCAAAAAATTCTACCAAATTAGTCAGACACGACCTACCCTTTGTGAACCCATGCTGCGTCTGCCCAATGGGACAATTTCCCTCCAGGTGCCCCGCTATTTCCTCCTTAATGATAGATTCCAGCATTTTCCCTACAACCGAAGTTAAACTTACCGGCCTATAATTACCCGCTTTCTGCCGACCTCCTTTTTTAAACAGTGGTGTCACGTTTGCTACTTTCCAATCCTCTGGGACCACCCCAGAGTCTAGTGAATTTTGATAAATTATCACTAGTGCGTTTACAATTTCCCTAGCCATCTCTTTTAACACTCTGGGATGCATCCCATCGGGGCCAGGAGACTTGTCTACCTTTAGCCCCATTAGCTTGCCCAATACTGCCTCCTTAGTGATTACAATCATCTCAAGGTCCTCACCTATCATAATCTTTATTTCCATCAGTCACTGGCATGTTATTTGTGTTCTCCCCTGTGAAGACTGACTCAAAAAACCTGTTCAGCTCCTCAGCCATTTCCCCGTCTCCTATTATTAAATCTCCCTTCTCATCTTCCAAAGGACCAATATTTACCTTAGCCACTCTTTTTTGTCTTATATATTTGCAGAAGCTTTTACTATCTGCTTTTATGTTCTGAGCCAGTTTACTTTCATAGTCTACCTTACTCTTCTTTATGGCTTTTTTAGTAGCTTTCTGTTGTCCCCTAAAGACTTCCCAGTCCTCTAGTCTCCCACTAATTTTTGCCACTTTGTATGTTTTTTCCTTCAATTTGATACTCTCCCTCACCTCCTTAGATATCCACGGTCGATTTTTCCCCTTTCTTCTCTACCGTCTTTCTTTTTTGTCGGTATGAACCTTTCCTGAACACTCTGAAAGATCGCTCGGAAGGTTCGCCACTGTTCCTCAACTGCTTCACCATGAAGTCTTTGCTCCCAGTCTACCTTAGCTAGTTCTTCTCTCATCCCATTGTAATCGCCTTTGTTTCAGCACAAAACACTAGTGTTTGATTTTACCTTGTCATCCTCCAACTGTATCTTAAATTCCACCATATTGTGGTCGCTCCTTCCAAGAGGATCCCGAACTATGAGATTATTAATCAATCCTACCTCATTACACAGGACCAGATCTAGGACCGCTTGTTCCCTTGTAGGTTCCATTACATACTGTTCCAAGAAATTATCCCGGGCACATTCTATAAACTCCTCCTAAAGGCTGCCTTTACCAACCTGGTTAAACCAATCGATATGCAGATTAAAATCTCCCATGATAACCGCTGTACCATTTCTACATGCATCCGTTATTTCTTTGCTTATTGCCTGCCCTACCACCCTGTTACTATTTGTTGGCTTATAGACTACTCCTATCAGTCACCTTTTCGCCTTACTATTCCTGATTTCCACCCAAATTGATTCAACCGTGTCCTCCATAGCACCAATATCATCCCTTACTATTGCCAGGATGCCATCCTTAAATAACAAAGCTACACCACCGCCCTTACCGTCCATTCTATCCTTTCATATAGTCTGATACCCTTGGATATTTAACTCCCAGTCGTGACCATCTTTTAACCATGTTTCAGTAATGGCCACTAAATCATAGTCATTCACGATGATTTGCGCCATCAACTCATTTACCTTATTTTGTATACTACGAGCATTCAGGCAAAGTACACTTATGCTGTTTTTTATGTCTTTGTTATGAATCCTAACACCTTGATCAGTAACTTTTCGCAATTTATTTATCCTCTTACCCTTTCCCCTAATTCTCCTTGTCTTTGAACCCATATCTCTACATAATAACCTGTCACGTAACCTGCTGCCTTGATCTCCATTAACCATTATACTGTCCATAGCTTTACACCTCCCTTCCCCCCAACTTGCTAGTTTAAAGTCCTTGTGACCAACCTATTTATCCTATTCGCTAGAACACTGGTCCCAGAATGGTTCAGGTGAAGACCGTCCCAACGCTACAGGTCCCTCCTGCCCCAGCACTGATGCCAATGCCCCATGAAATGGAATCCCTCTTTCCCGCACCACTCCTTTAGCCACGTGTTAACTTCTCTAATTTTCTCAACCCTATGCCAATTGGCACGTGGCTCGGGTAGTAATCCAGAGATTATAACCCTGGAGGACCTGTTCTTTAATTTAGTCCCTAGTGTTTGATAATTCCCAAACAGCTCCTCTTTCCTAGTCTTACCTGTGTTGTTAGTCCCAACGTGGACTACAACAACTGGATCCTCCCCCTCCCTCTCCAAAATCCTTTCAAGCCGATCAGAGATGTCCCTCACCCTGGCACCGGGCAGGCAACATACCATGCGGGACTCTCGATCTGGCTTACAAAGGATGCCATCAATCCCCCTAATTATATAATCCCCTACAACTACCACTTGTCTTTTTGCTCCCCCCTCTTGAATGGCTTCCTGTACCACGGTGCAGTGGTCAGTCAACACATCCTCCCTACAGCCCTCTGCCTCATCCACACAGGGAGCAAGTACCTCATACCTGTTGGACAAGGTCAAGGGCTGAGGCTCCTCAACTCCTAAACTCAGGATCCCCCTACCTGCCTCCCTTGCAGTCACACCACTCTGTCCCTGACCACTGTCCGAATTAACAGTACTTATTCTACCGGGTGTGACTGCCTCCTGAAACAAAGCGTCCAGGTAATGTTCCCCCTCCCTGATGTGCCGCAGTGTGTGCATCTCGGGCTCCAGCTCATCAATTCTGAGCCGAAGTTCCTCGAGCAGCCAACACTTGCTGCAGATGTGGTCACTGACGGTCTCAATGGGATCCACCAGTTCCATCATCATACAGCAACAGCACATCACCTGTCCAGCCATATTCAACTAGTTAATTAATTTAAATATTTAAAAAAAATTTCTTTATAGAACCTCAAGGGTAAACCCGAACACCAACAAAAACACAGCCCTCTCTCGCCACTAACCCGAACTCAGTCACTCACCTAAACTCAGATGCACTCTGTCCCAATCAGCACTCAGTCACTCACCTAAACTCAGATGCACTCTGTTCCAATCAGCACTCCGTGACTAAAGGCACTCCTGCCACACCTTTTGTGCACTCACCTCTCCCAGCACTGTCCCGGCTCTCTCCTCCGGCGCTGTTTTCGCTGTCCCGGCTCTCTCCTCCCGCGTTTTTAAAATCTCCCGGCTCTCTCCTCCCGCGCTGTTTTCGCTGTCCCGGCTCTCTCCTCCCGCGCTTTTGAAATCTCCCGGCTCTCTCCTCCCGCGCTGTTTTCGCTGTTCCGGCTCTCTCCTCCCGCGCTGTTTTCGCTGTCCCGGCTCTCTCCTCCCGTGCTTTTTAAATCTCCCGGCTCTCTCCTCCGGCGCTGTTTTCGCTGTCCTGGCTCTCTCTGCTCCCGCGCTGTTTTTGCTGTCACTTCTCGCCGATTGCCACAGGTCTTGTCTGTGTGGCAGGTGTGTTGGTTTCCTCTGGGTAGATGCCTGGTGCAGGACATCTTTTAACGTGGATATGCCATTGCATGTCAGCAGACACACCGTCCTTGACACAGGATAAGTCCAGTTCCAATGGCAAGAGACCCTCGATGACTGGGGATCCCCCTACTGCTGCAGCCTTCATTCGCCGCGGCTGATACCGTACAAATATCTTCCACCTGATCCACTGTTGAGGACTTGTTTTGGATTGCCTTCCGATCTTATGGTCATAGGTGACCCTGCCAGGAGTTTAAGACTCCAGATGGCATTGCTCTCAGGATCAACAGATCAACTTTGTGGAAGGTGTTGCTAACTCTTGGTTCCCTTTATTTACCTCATAATTAGCACAGGATTCTCTATTAAGATGGAGCTCCTAAGAGACTACTGTTGAAGTGAAGAGGCAGTGAAATTGTCCACTGCTTGATTTCCTGGCTAATATTTATTTAATGCCGTCATAAGTAATGGTAACATCTCACCTCTAAATAGTCAGAGCATCCACCAAAATCTTCAATGTCAAAGGTGTGAAAGAAGAGGGAGATCTTGTGGCTCTTTGGGGCTCGCAGAATGATTGTACAATCTACTTTATTAGGATAGATGTTGGGCCAGCCAGGACTCTTCAGATAACCAAATGATTGGTTGTATTGTCTGCTACAGCCTGAAAAGAATATTTATGATATGAAAAAATCAAATGAAATATACGGAATCAGCAGTTATCAGTCAAACTTATTATTTAAATGGAAAATGCTATGACTTAACACAAATGCTTAAATGCAATGCAATTACAGGATCTTGCTGAATTGAAAGATAATTTACTCGGTTAACAAATAGTCATTTGATTTTGATGTCATTCTAGCATCAGATTAATGATTGTTTTGCTTTTTACGAGGCTTTCATCTTTCATCTCCTTTCATTCCTCAAAGGAGAGCAGCTGAATGGACACGTGGAGCTGTAAGGTAAGTGTTACAGCAATAATGCCATGGCAGCCAACTTCACAATCTTAGATTTAGCTACCATTGTCGTCATGATATGCACCAATTTCTGAGGAGGACCTAAAGGCTGGGATTCTTCAGGGCCACTCGCTAGGCATGGAAATTCATGATGGCGTGCAGAATCCTGCGTCGGGCCAAAATAGGAATTCGTGCTGGGTGGCAGACCTGTCATGAGTCTCTGTGCCTGCCCCGCCAGCCATAATGGGTTTCCCGACATCCCCATCGAGCTTCCTGCCCCGACCCGGCGGGACCATGCAAATAGCTCATTGGAGGTATTTTACATCTCGGACTCATCACTCACTAGCCAATTTGGACGCTCCAGCAACCCCAGCTGCTTCATCAATGGCCTCCCTTCCATCATAAGGTCAGATGTGGGGATGTTCGCAGATGACTACACAATGTTCAACACCATTCATGACTCCTCAGATAATGAAGCAGTCCATGTCTAAATGCAGCAAGACCTGGACAATATGCAAGCTTGGGCTAACAAGTGGCAAGTTACATTCGCGCTACACAGGTGCCAGGCCAATGACCATCTCCTACAAGCGAGGATCTAACCAACACCCCTTGACATTCAATGGCATTACCATCGCTGAACCCCCTCAATCAACATCCTGGGGGTTACCATCGATCAGAAACTGAACTGGACCAGCCATATTAACACTGAGGTTAACAGGGAAGTTCAAAGGCTGGGAATCCTATGGCAAGTAACTCACCTTTGACTCCCCAAAGCCTGTCCACCATCTACAAGGTACAAGTAAGGAGTGTAATGTAATACTCTCCACCTGCCTGGATGAGTGCAGCTCCAACAACACTCAAGAAGCTCAACACCATCCAGGACAAAGCAGCCCGCTCGGTTGCTGCCCCTTCCACAACCATTCAATCCCTCCACCATTGATGAACAGTGGGTGACATGTGTACCATCTACAAGATGCACTGCAGTAACTCACCAAGGTCCCTTAGACAGCACCTTCCAAACACACAACCATCTAGAAGGACAGGAGCAGCAGATACCTGGGAACCCCATCAGCTGGAGGTGTCCTCCAAGTCACTTACCACCCTGACTGGGAAATATATTGCCATTCCTTCACTGTCGCTGGGGCAACATCCTGGAACTCCCTCCCGAACAGCACAGTGGGTGTACCTACACGTCAAGGACTGTAGCGTTTCAAGAAGGCAAGTCACCACCACCTACTGAAGGGCAATGAGGGATGGGCAATAAGTGAGCTTGTGGGTCCCCCCCCACCCATGGGCAATGTCACCCCGCCCTCCCCCCCAACTGAGGAGATCCCACTATGGGGTCCCTGGGGGTCCCCTCTTCAGGCTCCTTTACAGCATCCCCTCCCTTCCAGGACCCCCACTCGCCAACCCTCCCAAACCTCCCCGAGGCCCTACTTACCTGCCCTGCACTCCCCCACCTTTCAGACACCCTCTCCATCCTCAATTACCAGGCATGGCCCCTCTCGGCCACTAGCCCTTCCCCCTGGCAGCCAGGCAGTGCTCCTGCCAGCTTGGCAGTGTCATCTGGGCACCTTGGCAGTGCCAGGGTGGCAGTGCCAAGGTGTCAGCTGAGCAGTGCCAAGGTGCCCACGCTCTAGGGGAAGGGCCAGTGAGCCATCCTGACCACCCAGGGGTCTCCAATGATCCAGAAGACACCCCTGGTGCCGTTCCGCCTGGTCCACGTTTGTGTGGAGCAGCACTGATCGACGCCGAGCTGCAGCCTCCCTGGGGATGCCAGAGAATCGAAGGAGGCCAGTGGATCCCGGGCAGGTAGGTCGGCCAACTTCGTATCAATGTTTCTACTGTCTCTTATATTCCATGAACTCTAACTTTATTCACAAGTCTGCTGTGCGACATTGTACCAAATGCCATTTGGAAGTCAAAGGATAACACCTCTGACATTGCAATGCTCTCCCAAGTGCTGTATCAACATGCATTTTGTGAGACTCAAACCCAAACTTCTCTGATGACTCACTCAGCCATGGCTGCCAGAGGTTAACTGAATGCATGTAGGAAGGAAGAACACATAATTTTTTATTTTCATTACTTCTTGTCAAATGATTATGTTTTTGTCAAACACATACTGGTGTTCAGGAAATTCATTTACTTTTACATGTAAATCATCCTTGTAGTATTGGTCTTTTATGTTTTGGTTGTAATTACTGTGAAAACATATAAGCAACCCAACCTTCAGATTTTGTCACGTTTGAGTTAGTCATATTGTATACTGGGAAATTAAGTACAATGTATCATTTTACATTTTAATGTACATGTTATGTTGTACTTTTCAAATTGGGAGGGAGTGTAGTGTATTACAGCTGCCTCTCTGCTGCCCTCTCTGTTGGCAACGTGTAAATAAAATTAGTTCCATAATGTCAAGATAATGAATGGCTTAGATAGGGTGGACGTAGGGAAGTTGTTTCCATTAGCAGGGGAGACTAGGATCCGGGGGCACAGCCTTAGAATAAAAGGGAGTCACTTTAGAACAGAGATGAGGAGAAATTTCTTCAGCCAGAGAGTGGTGGGTCTGTGGAATTCATTGCCACAGAGGGCGGTGGAGGCCGGGACGTTGAGTGTCTTTAAGACAGAAGTTGATAAATTCTTGATTTCTCGAGGAATTAAGGGCTATGGCGAGAGAGCGGGTAAATGGAGTTGAAATCAGCCATAGAACATAGAACATAGAACAATACAGCGCAGTACAGGCCCTTCGGCCCACGATGTTGCACCAAAACAAAAGCCATCTAACCTACACTATGCCATTATCATCCATATGTTTATCCAATAAACTTTTAAATGCCCTCAATGTTGGCGAGTTCACTACTGTAGCAGGTAGGGCATTCCACGGCCTCACTACTCTTTGCGTAAAGAACCTACCTCTGACCTCTGTCCCATATCTATTACCCCTCAGTTTAAAGTTATGTCCCCTCGTGCCAGCCATTTCCATCCGCGGGAGAAGGCTCTCACTGTCCACCTTATCCAACCCCCTGATCATTTTGTATGTCTCTATTAAGTCTCCTCTTAACCTTCTTCTCTCCAACGAAAACAACCTCAAGTCCATCAGCCTTTCCTCATAAGATTTTCCCTCCATACCAGGCAACATCCTGGTAAATCTCCTCTGCACCCGCTCCAAAGCCTCCACGTCCTTCCTATAATGCGGTGACCAGAACTGTACGCAATACTCCAAATGCGGCCGTACCAGAGTTCTGTACAGCTGCAACATGACCTCCCGACTCCGGAACTCAATCCCTCTACCAATAAAGGCCAACACTCCATAGGCCTTCTTCACAACCCTATCAACCTGGGTGGCAACTTTCAGGGATCTATGTACATGGACACCTAGATCCCTCTGCTCATCCACACTTTCAAGAACTTTACCATTAGCCAAATATTCCGCATTCCTGTTATTCCTTCCAAAGTGAATCACCTCACACTTCTCTACATTAAACTCCATTTGCCACCTCTCAGCCCAGCTCTGCAGCTTATCTATATCCCTCTGTAACCTGCTACATCCTTCCACACTATCGACAACACCACCGACTTTAGTATCGTCTGCAAATTTACTCACCCACCCTTCTGCGCCTTCCTCTAGGTCATTGATAAAAATGACAAACAGCAACGGCCCCAGAACAGATCCTTGTGGTACTCCACTTGTGACTGTACTCCATTCTGAACATTTCCCATCAACCACCACCCTCTGTCTTCTTTCAGCTAGCCAATTTCTGATCCACATCTCTAAATCACCCTCAATCCCCAGCCTCCGTATTTTCTGCAATAGCCTACCGTGGGGAACCTTATCAAACGCTTTGCTGAAATCCATATACACCACATCAACTGCTCTACCCTCATCTACCTGTTCAATCACCTTCTCAAAGAACTCGATAAGGTTTGAGGCATGACCTACCCTTCACAAAGCCATGCTGACTATCCCTGATCATATTATTCCTATCTAGATGATTATAAATCTTGTCTCTTATAATCCCCTCCAAGACTTTACCGACTACAGACGTGAGGCTCACCGGTCTATAGTTGCCGGGGTTGTCTCTGCTCCCCTTTTTGAACAAAGGGACCACATTTGCTGTCCTCCAGTCCTCTGGCACTATTCCTGTAGCCAATGATGACATAAAAATCAAAGCCCTTACATTTGATTGAATGGTGGAGTGGACTCGATGGGCCGAATGGCCTTACGTCCGCTCCTATGTCTTATGGTCTTATGGACTGCCTGCAGTTGAACATATGTTAGTAATGCATTAATTAAGGGGAAAAGAGTCAAGGATTTACCTGCAACCTCGTACATTAGCTGGAATCTATTCCCACTCTGGTACGCCTTTGATGTAAAGTCAATCTTAATTGTGCGGCCATATGAATAGAAATCAGGAACAGTTGGGTTGGAACCACAGAATCGGTGAATCTGCCCAAAATCACTCTACAATTAGAAAAATACAATAATTTTAAACAGAAATATAAAAGGCTCAACTCCGTGAAACATTGTATAACAATCTTTCTCAAGATGAGCTCTAGTTCCTGGTGACATTCAAAATGTTCATCTGGAAAAAGCTGCAGCAATGCAGTCAACCCCTCACAAACAAACTTTATTTATCTTGCTGACATCTTATGAAATTTCTGGACAGGTCCTATTGAAAATATCAAAATATCAATAATCTATTTTCCTAAATGCCTGAAAGGATTTTACTTCATTTGGCAAAATGTATTAAACGCAAATCATTGACTAGATATTGTATCAGACACTCCAGCCATTAACTGGGCAATATGGTAGCACAATGGTTAGCACATGCTCATAGTATACAAAATAAGGTAAATGAGTTGATGGCGCAAATCATCATGAATGACTATGATTTAGTGGCCATTACTGAAACATGGTTAAAAGATGGTCACGACTGGGAGTTAAATATCCAAGGGTATCAGACTATACGAAAGGATAGAATGGACGGTAAGGGCGGTGGTGTAGCTTTGTTGTTTAAGGATGGCATCCGGGCAATAGTAAGGGATGATATTGGTGCTATGGAGGACAAGGTTGAATCAATTTGGGTGGAAATCAGGAATAGTAAGGCGAAAAGGTGACTGATAGGAGTAGTCTATAGGCCACCAAATAGTAACAGGCTGAAAGGGCAGGCAATAAGCAAAGAAATAACGGATGCATGTAGAAATGGTACAGCGGTTATCTTGGGAGATTTTAATCTGCATATCGATTGGTTTAACCAGGTTGGTAAAGGCAGCCTTGAGGAGGAGTTTATAGGATGTGCCCGGGATAATTTCCTGGAACAGTATGTAATGGAACCTACAAGGGAACAAGCGGTCCTAGATCTGGTCCTGTGTAATGAGGCAGGATTGATTAATGATCTCATAGTTCGGGATCCTCTTGGAAGGAGCGACCACAATATGGTGGAATTTAAAATATAGTTGGAGGATGACAAGGTAAAACCAAACACGAGTGTTTTGTGCTTAAACAAAGGCGATTACAATGGGACGAGAGAAGAACTAACTAAGGTAGACTGGGAGCAAAGACTTCATGGTGAAGCAGTTGAGGAACAGTGGAGAACCTTCCGAGCGATCTTTTACAGTGTTCAGAAAAGGTTCATACCGACAAAAAAGAAAGATGGTAAAAAGGGGAAAAATCGACCGTGGATATCTAAGGAGGTGAGGGAGAGTATCAAATTGAAGGAAAAAACATACAAAGTGGCAAAAATTAGTGGGAGACTAGAGGACTGGGAAGTCTTTAGGGGACAACAGAAAGATACTAAAAAAGCCATAAAGAAGAGTAAGGTAGACTATGAAAGTAAACTGGCTCAGAACATAAAAGCAGATAGTAAAAGCTTCTGCAAATATATAAGACAAAAAAGCGTGGCTAAGGTAAATATTGGTCCTTTGGAAGATGAGAAGGGAGATTTAATAATAGGAGACGGGGAAATGGCTGAGGAGCTCAACAGGTTTTTTGGGTCAGTCTTCACAGTGGAGGACACAAATAACATGCCAGTGACTGATGGAAATAAAGATATGATAGGTGAGGACCTTGAGATGATTGTAATCACTAAGGAGGCAGTATTGGGCAAGCTAATGGGGCTAAAGGTAGACAAGTCTCCTGGCCCTGATGGGATGCATCCCAGAGTGTTAAAAGAGATGGCTAGGGAAATTGTAAACGCACTAGTGATAATTTATCAAAATTCACTAGACTCTGGGGTGGTCCCAGAGGATTGGAAAGTAGCAAACGTGACACCACTGTTTAAAAAAGGAGGTTGGCAGAAAGCGGGTAATTATAGGCCGGTAAGCGTAACTTCGGTTGTAGGGAAAATGCTGGAATCTATCATTAAGGAGGAAATAGCGTGGCACTTGGAGGGAAATTGTCCCATTGGGCAGATGCAGCATGGGTTCACAAAGGGTAGGTCGTGTCTGAATAATATGGTAGAATATTTTGAGGACGTTACCAGTGCAGTAGATAACGGGGAGCCAATGGATGTGGTATATCTGGATTTCCAGAAAGCTTTTGACAAGGTGCCACACAAAAGGTTGCATCATAAACTAAAGATGCATGGCATTGAGGGTAAAGTGGTAGCATGGGTAGAGGATTGGTTAACTAACATAAAGCAGAGAATGGGGATAAATGGGTGTTTCTCTGGTTGGCAACCTGTAACCAGTGGCGTCCCTCAAGGATCAGTGTTGGGCCCGCAGTTGTTCACAATTTACATAGACGATTTGGAGTTGGGGACCAAGTGCAATGTGTCAAAGTTTGCAGACGACACTAAGATGAGTGGTAAAGCAAAAAGTGCAGAGGATACCGGAAGTCTGCAGAAGGATTTGGATAGGTTAGATGAATGGGCTAGGGTCTGGCAGATGGAATTCGATGTTGCCAAGTGTGAGGCTATCCATTTTGGGAGGAATAACAGCAGAATGGATTATTATTTAAACGGTAAGATGTTAAAACATGCTGCTGTGCAGAGGGACCTGGGTGTGCTGGTGCACGAGTCGCAAAAAGTTGGTGTGCAGGTGCAACAGGTGATTAAGAAGGCTAATCGAGTTTTGTCTTTCATTGCTAGAGGGATGGAGTGCATGACTAGTGAGGTTATGCTGCAATTGTATAGGGTGTTGGTGAGGCCGCACCTGGAGTATTGTGTTCAGTTTTGGTCTCCTTACCTGAGAAAGGACATATTGGCACTGGAGGGAGTGCAGAGGAGATTCACTGGGTTGATCCCAGAGTTGAGGGGATGAGATTATGACGAGAGGTTGAGTAGACTGGGACTGTACTCATTGGAGTTTAGAAGGATGCGGGGGGATCTTATTGAGACATCTAAAATTATGAAGGGAATAGATCGGATAGATCGCGCAGGTTGTTTCCACTGGTCGGGGAAAGCAGAACTAGGGAGCATAGCCTCAAATTAAGGAGAAGTAGATTTAGGACGGAGTGTAGGAGGAACTTCTTCACCCAAAGGGTTGTGAATCTCTGGAATTCCTTGCCCAGTGAAGCAGTTGAGGCTCCTTCTTTAAACGTTTTTAAGAAAAAGATAGATACCTTTCTAAAGAATAAAGGGATTCGGGGATATGGTGTACGGGCCGGAGAGTGGAGCTGAGTCCACAAAGATCAGCCATGATCTCATTAAATGGCGGAGCAGGCTCGAGGGGCCAGATGGCCTACTCCTGTTCCTAGTTCTTATGTTCTTATGTTCACAGTTGCTTCACAGCTCCAGGGTCCCAGGTTTGATTTCCGGCGTGGGTCACTCTCTGCGCGGAGTCCGCACGTTCTCCTCGCGCCTGCGTGGGTTTCCTCCTGGAGCTCCGGTTTCCTCCCACAGTCCAAAGATGTGCAGGTAGGTGCATTGGCCCTGCTAAATTGCCCCTTAGTGTCCAAAAAGAGGCTGGGTGGGGTTACGGGGATAGGGTAAAGGTGTGGGCTTAGGTAGGGTGCTCTTTATAAGGTCCGGTGCAGACCCGATGGGCCGAATGGCCTCCTTCTGCACTATAAATTCTATGATATCTATGATAACTAAAAATATTCTAGTAAATTAAAACAGACATGTTGTTGAAACTTTTCCTTTTGCACTCATTAGTACCTTCAGCAAGAATACCAAATGTAAAGGGAACAACAATTTATACTTCACGAGAAGAGAAAGCTGATTGTTTGGCAAGTGGATTGTGATTACTAGAGGCATCGCCTTGGAGAATGCACCAATTAAATTGAAAAGAAGTAGTAGAGGGAGTTGGATGGTACAGTGGCTAAGTGTCACAGTGTCAGTCTGGCTCAATAGTGTCAACCTTGGCTCCATGGCATACCATGGCAGATATATCCCATGATTGTGGCTTCAAAGGTTCATTTCAGTATTTGAAATGCTCCATTCTATAACTCCAGGATCTAGTTCACCAAGCTGATTACAGGGATGGTGGACTGACATATGGGGAGAGACTGAGTCAGTTAGGATTATATTTATTGGAGTTTAAAAGACTGAGGGGCGATCTCACAGAAACCTAAAAAATTCTAACCGGACTAGACAGAGTAGATGAGGAAGGATATTCCCGATGGCAGGGGAGCCCAGAACCAGGGGCAAAATTCTCCGGTATCGGCGCGATGTCCGCCGACTGGCGCCCAAAACGGCGCAAATCAGTCGGGCATCGCGCCGCCCCAAAGGTGCGGAATGCTCCGCATCTTTGGGGGCCGAGCCCCAACCTTAAGGGGCTAGGCCGGCGCCGGACAAATTTCCGCCCCACCAGCTGGCGGAAAAGGCCTTTGGTGCCCCGCCAGCTGGCGCGAAAATGACATCTCCGGGCGGCGCATGCGCAGGAGCGTTAGCGGCCGCTGACGGCATTCCCGCGCATGCGCAGTGGATGGAGTCTCTTCCGCCTCCGCCATGGTGGAGACCGTGGCGAAGGCGGAAGGGAAAGAGTGCCCCCACGGCACAGGCCCACCCGCGGATCGGTGGGCCCCGATCGCGGGCCAGGCCACCGTGGGGGCACCCCCCCGGGGCTAGAGTGCCCCGCGCCCCCCCCCAGGACCCCGGAGCCTGCCCGCGCCACCTTGTCCCGCCGGTAAGGTAGGTGGTTTAATCTACGCCGGCGGGACAGGCATTTTAGCGGCGGGACTTCGGCCCATCTGGGCCGGAGAATCGCGGGGGGGGGCTCGCCAACCGGCGCAGCGCGATTCCCGCCCCCGCCGAATATCCGGTGCTGGAGAATTCGGCAACCGGCGGGGGCGGGATTCATGCCAGCCCCCGGCGATTCTCCGACCCGGCGGGGGGGTCGGAGAATCTCGCCCCTGGAGTCACAATCTAAGCATAAGGGATAAACCATTTAGGACTGAGATGAGGATAAATTTCTTCACTCAGAGAGTGGTGAGCCTGTGGAATTTTCTACCACATAAAGCAGTTGAGACCAAAACATTGTGGGCGCGATCTACCGGCCTTGTTATGCGCGAAAGGCAGTGCAGCATGGTGCAACGCAGCAGGTAGATGACTGGGAATCCCTCTTCCAGGATTTACCTGGCTCGCCACACCTCACAATCCCGCGAAACGTCACGATGTGAATCCCGACCATTGTGAGCAAGTCACATTTTGTCAAATCAACATATTAGAGTGAGACAGACAGTCTCACTCTAATCTGCACTCCCATAATCTACCAAATGTATTGTGATCTAAGCCCATTACCTCGGAGATCTCGGGCGAACGCAGCTTTGTGCTGGTCGCCACAGACGGGGACCAGATGGAACAGCACTTGTGGGGGTCTCCCAAGGGGTCGCAGGACCCCAGACGCTTGCCCTCTGGGTAAGGTGGCACCCTGGCACTGCTGGTGTCATCTGGGAACTTTGGCACTGCCAGGCTGGCACCCTGGCGGTGCCACCTGGCTGGCACTGCTAAGGTGCCCAGCTGACATTTTACCATGCAGCAGATTGGGCCCAGGGTGCCCAGTGCAGGTGCGGGGCAAGAGATCGGGACGCTATTTGTACTGAGGAGTTCTGGCGAACGGGGTCCCGCTGAAAATGGGACTAAGTGCGGCCTCATTGGGGCGTTCCCCGCTGAGGCCCAATATCTACCCGAATGGGAGTTCAATAGCCTGGTGTTTCTCGGCACTCCGAGCGCAGGGAAACACCTGGCTAGATGCACCCGCTCCGGGACTCTGTTCCCATTTGGGTAGATTGCGTCCTGTATGTTTTCAAGAAGTTAGATATAGCTCTTGGGGCTAAAGGGGTCAAAGGATATGGGGGACAGTGGGATGTTACTGAGTTGGATGATCAGCCATGATCATAATGAATGGTGGAGGAGGCTCGAAGGACCGAATAGCCTCCTCCTACTCCGATTGTCTATGTTTCTATGATACTTTCTTCAAGTTGCCACATCAGTCAGGAGAGTTATCCTTCAGATAGGATGTTAAAGTGCAGCCCAGCTGTCTCTCCAGGCAGATTGATCACTATTTCAGAAAAGTAGGGCAGTCCCCTGATATCTTGGTCAAGCTCCATCCCACAACCAACACCACTGAGATAGGTTTACTCAGCACTTGTGCCACCTGCTATTTGTGGGATTTTGCTATGCGTAAATTAGTTCTTGCATTTCCCTATGCAATAATAGTGACTGCATTTCAAGAATTATTTCATTGGCTATTGTACACTTGCATACATTCTAAGGGCATGATTAGCACTGTATAAATTCAAGTTTTCTTATTTCCTTTCTTTTCCCTCTGACCTATGAGACCTTAGTTCAAATCCATCTCAGGCTACTCTTCTATGGACTTCTATTCTATGATGGATGACATGATGGATGTTTTCCTCTGCTTAGTGTTAAGAGTTTTAAGTATACAAACCTGGGTGTTCTAAATACAAAACTATCCAAAGGTTGGTCATAATTCAGCACTAACTGCGGTGGAGTGAGGTGGGTTGGGGGTTGTGTGGGGGGGGGGGGGGGGGCGGGGGGAGAGATGCCACAGGGAGAGAAATTGCAAGCAAGTAGCACAAATTAAACATTTCCTAAATGCAAAGATTGTACAAGAGTTGATTCAGTATGAACCCAAGCTGAAGGATAGCTAATTGTCCCCTGAATACTGAATAGTACATTATGTCTATGTTACATTAATATAGTAAATAAATAATAAAAGTGTATCCATCTGACCACTGGCCAATCTTCAATCTCCAGGTAATCTGCAGTACAGTCTGGGCTAGCAGGTAAATTGAATTCTTGTACTGTCACTCTGATTTGTTCCTGTGCAGGAGCATCAATGATCCAGTGGCACCTGGTGAGAGGTGGATAATCATCTGGGTAACCAGGAGATTTAATCATCTGAGGCGTGTTGGTCGCATTGATAGTTCCGCCGCACAGCACTAGAAAAAAAATCAAATGAATAGATTGGCAAACTGCAACTGCAGGACATGATGCACAAATGTTTTTTGGGGGGCAATTTTTGAAACTAATATGTTCACTGTCGAAGTCCCATTTCAGCATTGGCTTTTCTTAAATTAACTGATAATTTTAGTTATTGCAGTTACATTACGCAGTAAAATTTAGGCAGAATTCCTGTGGGTTGTCACAGACAGGAAGAAAATCCCTGATGTTTTGATGGGAAGCAGCAGGTGGCACCAGTGCACTTTCAAAGTTAAGTTTGAAACCAAAATTATTTCATGCACAAATAATATGGAAAGTGCATCAAGTAAACTTTGTTCTATCTGGGTCTCATTTTGTTCAGTAGATAATTTGTTCTCTTGAGAATTTTAATGATAATGACTGGCAAATGAGCAGAACGTTATGGGAAACAGCCAATCCTATCATGATTCTGTTTGAAGTTGTTCCCGAATAACAGGTTTCAATTTGCATCTTAAAACTTAATTTAGGCTGTCTGCCTAGTTGAAATGATAAAGTGATAAGACTCCAGCTGAACGGCAAAGCATCTCTCTTTGTGTGACTGACACTGCCTCTGTGCATGTGTAAGAAGTGCTCCCCCTAGTGTTGTGGCACATTTAAACACAGCCGATTTCTTATTAAAGGGCCAGTCCTGTTGAAAGTCAACAAAATCAGAGAGCAAAATCTTCTGCTTATCAAGGTGAATTATTTTAGTGTTAGGAAATGGAATACATTCCCATTTCGAGCACTTCCACTTCTGGTATGCCATGGGCTTGCCACCATGGTCGGAATATTCTGGCCGGTCCGACGACGACGCAATCTTCTCCGTATATTCCCTGGCGGAGCAGGGTGAATACAACAAAACTGCATTGACAGTGGCAGAACCAGAAGATCCCGCCTCCGGCCAATCGTTGGACATCGCTGCCACCGTGAAACATGTGGAAAATCTAGTGGCAGATGGTGGCAATTGAGCCGGATTGCCTCTCCGCTCGTAGTTCCAGTCCCAAAAAAATCTAGCCGCTTCTTTCTTGCCCAACCGTACAACTCTTCCAGGCAAGATCTGTGCTTTGCAACTGGATTCTACGGTCATCTGTCCAGGGCTTTTGAGTTAGAGGGAAGGAGGACACGGGCCCTTTTTTTCATCGCTAACTGCTGTAAAGCAGATAGGTTTAAAGGTCCAGTCACTGAGAAACCAAATAAGTAGGTTTGGGAGAGGGGGTGGGATAGGATGGGTCATGGGTCAGGGGGTGTTGGGTGGCCAGTGAGGGCTGAGGAGTGGCGGTCAGCTGTGCGCAGAGTGGGGTGGGGAGAATCGGGTGGTTAGTGTGAGGGGTGGTCAGTAGTGGGGTTAGGGTTGATAGTGGTGGGGCTGTGGTTGGTCAGTGGGGGGGTGGGGTGGTCAGTGAGGGTGTGGGTGGTCACTGGACGGTGATTAGTGGGGGTGTCGGTTTGTGGGGAGGGCAATGATGGGGTGGGTGTGTAGTCGGGTGTGGGCAAGGCAGTCAGGGGAGGTGGTGAGGGGGGTATCGGGTTGTGGGAGGGCAGCCATGGTGGTGCAGGATGGAGAGGGCAGTTGATGATTAGGGTTCAGTCGGGGTTGTGAGGGCCATCGAGGGATGGTAGGCTGAATGTCCCAATGGGGTCGTGGAGTCCGGTGGTCGTTGAGGTATTGGGGTGTATCTGGGGTGGGGGGAGGATAATTAAGGACTCCTGTGGAGTGTTGGAGGTGCTGAAGGAGTACTCAAGAGGCATGGGTTATGTGGTATTGGGAGAAGTTCTGTGACCCGTGGGGGTCGGGGAAGGGGAGAATGTGGAGGTCGTAGAGGGCCAATACTATAGTGACCCAAATGATAGAAGTGGTTTGAATTGTTCTAACCTTTTCTAGGTAACTGTTACTGTAATACAGTTGGAACCATCCAGAATTTCTTATTTGAATTCATTATTAGGTGGTTCCCAGTGCAGCTCAATTTGCCCATCGCAAGTTTGAACTTCCCAGGCAATTGCCATGTGATCCTTACCTAAGAATCTCCTGGGAGGAGGCAGTGAGGATTCCCCACTGCATCTTTGGGGAACTTTCACCCCCCCCCCCCCCCCCTGAAACAATGCGCCAGGGCTCGGATGTTGTAGGCCTATATACTTTTCCAACAATGCAATTCTCAAGATCATCTGTGCAACTGTGATGAGATATTTGCAGAAACCACAGAGCAATGGTTCTCACGGATCTTCCTCCAAAATTACAGCAAACAATTTGTAGAACCACTGTTAAAATTCAACTCCAACATTTTTTAATTTGCCTTCGTGTAGTAGTTTAAATTTTCCTCTTAATTCATCAACCATTCTAGTAGCCTCCAAATAAGGTTTTTGGTTTGGTGAAAATATCACGCCATGAGCCCTGGCTCAAGGTGTATTAGAGCTATACAAAATGAGGAGACAGCATTCATCACTCAATTGCCAATTTTAAAGTAACCCATTGGAAGATTCTCTGATTGTTCCCTGGATATATGCACCCAACGGTTTGATACTCACCTGGGCAGACCCAAAAGGTTAGTGGTTCAGTGTCTAACATATGCTAAATAAGCCATGACAGAGGTAAGGTAGCGTCCTCAGGTACGAGAGAGCAATTCAGCCAGAGTTTCAGAATGCTATAATAATGCCAGATAATGCTGCACTCTTTCTTTCCCCTCTCTCATTCCATGGTGTAACTACTTGTTACATGTAAGGTCAAACATAAAGAAGGTCAGTAAGAAGTCTTACAACACCAGGTTAAAGTCCAACAGGTTTGTTTCGGTGACATCGAAACAAACCTGTTGGACTTTAACCTGGTGTTGTAAGACTTCTTACTGTGCTCACCCCAGTCCAACGCCGGCATCTCCACATAAAGAAGGTCATCAGAGGATTTCTAATGGCCTTGAAGCTTATTACCAAACTTGGTGATAATGGATAGCCAGTATTCCGGAGAGGAAACAAGTGGGCTGAAAATTCAAGAATAATATTAGATCACGTCTTCCTAATCTACAGCTAGGTTCATATCACTGGGAAAAATTGGTGTGTTAGTATATATAATGCTACAAGATGTTCATCCACATTCAACTCAAAACTACATCATCCTCATCTAAATAAAAGATTTAGTAAGTATTTCACTTTGACTGTTATTGTTTTAAAGTTATAATTTGTAAACACCATATTCTATTTAATATATAAAAGATACCCTTCCTTATTAATGTGTAAAATGTGCTGACATTTATATTATCCTTCATCTTTATTTAACTTACAGTCGTTGGCTATATATGTTGCTTTGAAGCCAGCTAATTCGATTGAGTAGCCAGAGATGAATCTCACAGTAAGGAAGTTATTGGATGAAACAAAGGGAGGTGGAAGTTGAGAACCACAGTATGTGCCAACTAATGGACTGTTTATATTCTCTCCATCATAAATCTGAAAAGCAAAACCACAAGAAGAAAGTCTGATATTGTTATTCACAATCTTCATTTATTGAAAGATTTGTTTTTCTCTCACTGTGCAAAAAATATTTGTTACCTACCTAGACAGGCAGGGCAAAACAAATGATGAGACTTTGTCCCTATCCTCAATACCTGTTGTTGTGTAAGTATCTTTACTTCTGTTCAATCAATATTTCTCTGTTTAAACAACTAATTCATTTCAAGGTTATTCCCTGGGCTCAAACTGTAACTGCAACTCTCAGTAACCAATCTATAAATGGTGACATTCAGTCAAACAAATGTCCCTTTTGTGCGTTTTTATCTAGGGCTGATCATCATTTGCAATGTAGCAGGTAAATTACTGGCTCAAGTCGCTTTGACTTCCATGAAGTTTAATCGACAGAACATTGGGTTGAATCTGAAACAGATATTTGATCCTCTTCACCTGATTTCAATTTACAGACTCAAACTTGGTGATAATGGACAGCCAGTCATTGTCATAATATCCACTCATGTAAATAATGAGATGCAGACAGGCAGTGATTGACACATAGGATGACCAGTAAGCATACAACACAGCACAGCCAATCACCAGACAGGACCCTATCACTATAAAGCCAGAGGGCACTAGGTTTCCCGCTCTCTCGAGACCCAGCTACTGAGGCAGTCAGAGTCCACGAGCTAGCAAGCACAAACATCATGCGGTAGCTAGTAAGTCTGGTCAGGCTACTACAAGATCACTAGTCAGATCAGTATAGTGTCGACCCACAGCTGAATATGTACAGCAGCTCATCTAGTTGAATAAAACAGTGTTGGATCTTCTCCTGTGTCAGACGTCTGTTTCTAACTTCCCTGCATCGAGTGCAGTCCACATCGAACCAACCTGCCTATCACATCATGGTACCAGAGTGATATTGATCTTGACGGACCTGCCTCGAATGAATCAGCATCGACCAGCAAGCAGCCATCCAGCGAAATGGAAAACATCCAGCCTCCTCCGCACAGTCCACATCGAACCAACCTGCCTAACACATCAGCCATGACAGCTGGAAATCTTGTGCCTTTTTGTGAAGGGGTGGTAAATTCCAGGGCATTCAAAAGACTGGGAGAGAGCAAAGGTACCTAATGGTGAAGTCTCAGTCTGTAGAAGGGTGTGTTAACAATGGCAAACACACCTAACGGCTGATAAATGAGACATTGGTCGGCATTCTACGGAAAGATTTCTAAGTGTGCTAGCGAGCGGGAATTGCCGCAAGTTTCCCGGCGCTCAGCCCAGTAAGGCCGGCAACGCTATTCAACATTAATTGGTCCACTTAACAAGGTCTCACGGGCGTCTCGTCCCAAATGCCGGCTCGCAAGCTGATTTGCTGGGACCGCGCCTGCCAAGGTTGAACAGCACTTAAGCTGCACTTGCTCAGCCAACTCCAGCCAGCTTGAAACAATGGCGCCGAGGAGACCTGCCCCAAGATTTGGGGACGCTGACCTGGGGTGGCTCCTGGATGCGGTGGAGGCCAGGAGGGATGTCCTGTTGCCCTGGGCGTCCAGGAGGGTGGGCCACAAGACAGCCAGTGCTGCCTGGGATGAAGTGGCAGCAGCAGTCAGCTCGGGCAGTGTGACCAGGAGGACTGGTCTTCAGTGCCGGAAAAAGATCAATGACCTACACCAGGCAGCACGAGTGAATAGACATCAATGTCCCATACCCCCCCCCCGCCCCACCCCCCAAGGGAGCATCCCCCCAGGCGACCCCAACCCTCCCTCCATTCCCCTCTCCCTTCAGCCCTCCCTCCACCCACCACTACAACCCTCACTCCACCCCAACCCTCCCTTCACAACCCCCCCCTCCCACAACTGTGAACCACGTTTGTGGCTAACGAGGCCCTCTCTGTGTCCCCCTCAGGAAACCTCCCATAATCGGCGGGAGAGGACACAGACTGGCGGTGGGCTGCCAAATTTGAGAATCCTCACCTCCTTCGAGGAACCCGGAGGTGACTGGGGTGGGTGAGGACAGGGCGGTCACCCAAGCAGAGGACGGCGGACGACGCAGAGATGCGGAACCACCGGCTTCACATGGAGGAACTGTCGAACGTGAGTACTGATTGCCTTTAGTGACTGACCCATCCTCCCCATTGACCACATGTCCATTCTCCCGCAAGGTACTCCAGCCAAAGGCGCCAGCCCATCCCGGGGGACACCCTCTCCTGACTCCGAGGAGAACACCTTGGAGGAGAGCTCTGAGGGTGCAACTCCTATAGTCGCGGCACAGCTGTCATCCCCACCCTCCACCAGCGCAGATACACACACGTCTGTGGGACATGTTAGTGATTAGGCTTTTGGGGCTCAATCTGGTGAGCACCACACTGCTGTTGATGCACATCTGGTGGAGTCAGGAACCCTCAGGCCAGTCTGGGGTCTGCTGGGTTCCTGGACACAGCTGGGTCCCAGCCTGATGCTGACCCTCTGGAACAGGGTTAACTGGAGCTGATGGAGACATTAGGGAGTGGCCGGGACATTCGGAGAGAGATGTGAACAGGTCTATAGCAGCTTGGAGGAGTCGGAGAGGCTACGGGCGCAGGAAATGGTGCCGGCAATGAGTGGCAGCGAGGCCAACACTGCTAGGGTAGTGACCGCAGTGGAGAGCCTGGTCGGCACCATTAGTGAAGGTGTCCAAGGCGCCGCACAGTCGGTGACGGCCATGACTGAGGGTCTCGGCAGTATGTCTGCCTCGTTGGGGGATGTCACCCAGTACCAGGCCGACCTTGTCCTCTCTCAGATGGGAATGGCCAATGCGCTGCGGAGGTTGCCCCAGTCGCAGGTGGAGATTGCAGAGGCACTGCAGAGCATGGCCCGGTCACTGAGGGATGTGTCCCGGTCACTGAGGAGCATTGCCGAGGGCATCAACATGATGCTGCCGGCATTGGGGTGCCACCAGGGCTGGCAGAGCCAGATGATGCAGGGGCAGCCGGGGTTCGAACCAGCTGCCCCTCCGTCCCAAGGCACCCCAATGGCCCTATGGGCACCGATCGGAAGGAGGGACCCCCTCCCATGGGGGTCACCAGCTCTCCCGAGTTCCACCCCTCTGATGAGGCCATGTCTCGGGGTCAGCACACGGAACAGGGCAGTATGGCTGTGCATTTGCAATCAACAAGTGAGCCAAGGTCCTCCAGCCCCAGAGCCCCCAGAGGACGCCCGCCTGGGGCATCGAAGGCCATGGGATGAGGTAAGCAGCTGGCAGCCTCCATCTCAGATGTGCATCCTAGGGAGACACCTAGACGTAGTGGTAGAGCTAGGGGGGCCAGGCACGTCGAGGATCACTGAGGGCACTGGAGGAGGGGTCAGGGGAGGTAGGGGGTGGGAAGAGTTGGATGTGGGGGGCGCAGGGAGAGTGGGGACCTGTATTGAACAATAAACCGCGTGCAGGCGATGGGTGTGAACGAACACTCAGCAGACAGGCAGGGATCAGACTATGGCATATATTGAGGAGCACCAGCGCACAGCTCTCTGTGGATTACCATCACTCCCCTGTCCTCGACAGTGACCCGCGGGCAGTGCTGACACAGTTCCAGCAGCCTGAAGTGATGTGACACGTACCCTGGGAGGGTGGGAAATGGGGGCAGGTAAGAATGCGACGATGTTCCAGGCCACATCCTAGGTGAATCAGGCCAGTATGAGGCCCTCTCTTGCACTCCAACCTTGCAGGACCCTCACCACTGCCGCCTGTCCTGCAGCCTCCGGCTGGGCCTTAGGTTCCTCCCTGGCCTCGTCCTCCAATTCCTGCTGGTCTAGCGCCTCCTCACCAGCCTTGTCCCCATCCCCATCCCCGTCCTCCTCATCCTCCTCCTCGAAGATGGCCACATGTTCCTCGTCATCAACCTCCAGCTCATCGCCCCGCTGCTGTCTGAGGTTGTGGAGGACACAGCAGACCACAACAAAGCAGCCGACCCTCCGGGCAGTGTACTGGAGGGCACCCCTACAGTGATCGAGGCATCAGAACCGGATCTTGAGGAGTCCGATGCACCACTCAATGACAGTTCGGGTGGCTGCATGGATCTCATTGTATCGGGTCTCCGCTTCAACCTCCGGTCTTCGTACTGGCATCATTAGCCAAGTTCTCAGTGAATATCCGTTATCCCCCAGTGAATATCCCTTATCCCCCAGTGAATATCCCTTATCCCCCAAGAGCCAACCATCCATTCTGGGGTGCTCCTCGAAGTGGACAGGGATTGTCCCTATAGCTGACGTGGCCACTCTCTGGGAAGCGGGCACACACGTGCATTATCTTCATCTGTTGGTCACAGACGAGTTGAATGTTGAGGGAATGGAACCCCTTTCAGTTGATATACGGCACCCCCAGATGGTCCAGTGAATGCAGGGCAACATGCGTGGCATCTATGACTCCCTGAACCTGGGGCATCCCGCCGGTTGCGGAGAAGCCTGCTGCCCAGGCATCTTGCTGGGCTTGGTCCATGTCAAACATGATGTAGTCTTCTGCCCGGGCATACAGGGCAGTCGTGACCTGCCGGATGCCCCTTTGTGCTGTGGCGTGTGAGATGCCACACAGATCCCTACTCGAGCCCTGAAATGATACTGAGGCGTAAACGTTCAGGGCTGCGGTGACCTTGACGGCCACCGGGAGCAGCTGTCCTCCTCTTCCACATGTTTCAAGTCCGTGAGGTTATGGCACAGGTGCCACACTATCTCCTTGTTAGGCGGAGCCTTCTGCAGCACACGCTGTCTGTCATTTGTTCAAACCACCAGCGACGCCTGTATACCCTCGGCCATTGCCAGACTCCCCCTCTTGGTCCCTCCCTGGTCTGATGGGCGGCCAGGTCCTCAGGGTGCAGGGTCCGGTACATGGGCTGCTGCCTCGTACATCTACAGAGGCTGCTGCTGCCGTCTCCAGTGCCTGGCCGCATCGCGTAGCACCAGCACCACTAAAGCAACCTCTGCATCCAACAACACTGCCATAGCTTTCAATATCTGTAAAGAAATGGCAGAGGGTGTTAGACTGAGAAACAGCGGTGGCTCCCACCATGGGACCCTCCCCCATTGATTTCCCCCCCCCTACCCGGAACACTCTGCCTACGTACTCTAGGCCGCAGTGAGTCCCCCTCATCGGGCCTCAGACCCTGTACCCGGACACCCGCTCACACTGTCAATCGAACCGGGTGCTGGTCTCCTCCCCGTGGCACCCTCGGAGTGGACATGTCCCTTGGTGCTGTGACTCATTCCCTGGGTGTTCGGATGTTGTCTGCTGCGTCCGTGGAGTTGCGTCCCGCAGTGCTCTGGCACACTGTCCCGACATCAGGGTGTGATTGGGATTCTAGGCAATGACACGCACATGCTACATGGCCCAACCACCTACGGGAATACACTTGGGTTGTGTGAAGTAATAATAATAATAATCTTTATTGTCACAAGTAGGCTTACATTAATACTGCAATGAAGTTACTGTGAAAAGCCCCTCGTCGCCACATTCCAGCGCCTGTTGGAGCACACAGAGGGAGAATTCAGAATGTCCAAATCACCTAACAGCACGTCTTTCGGGATTTGTGGGAGGAAACCGGAGCATCCAGAGGAAACCCACGCAGACACGGGGAGAACGTGCTGACTCCGCACAGACAGTGACCCAAGCCAGGAATCGAACCTGGGATCCTGGTGCTGTGAAGCCATAGTGCTAACCACTATGCTACCATGCTGCCCACTTAATCACGATTGCCAATTCCCTATTAGCAATAGCTTTCAGCCGTGCCGCCAGAGGCCTCGGCAGTTGGTGGGGGTTATGAGTGGTCATTGGGGCAGACGGGTAGGGACAAGAGTTGCCACCGGAAGGGGTACACACAATCCAGGGGTTCGCATGGTGGTGCAGCGAGCGGTTATCTCCCGGTTGCCCCCGCCTCCCCCAGCAGCCCCTCACCTTCCCAAGCAGCCCACCCGGGATCCTCCACCCCCACCCCCAGCCAAGGGTCCCCCATTCCCCGCTGAGCACAACGACAGGAAGCCCAGCACCCCAGGGCTCTTTGTCTGTGAGCAAAGATGGCTACTCACCTCCTCAGCTCCCCACAGAAGCCGTTCCACCAGGTTCATGTTTTTCAAAAGCAGTACCAATCAGCGCCAGCGTGAGCACTTGCTGGGAAGGCCCTTGGATAGCTGGTAGCTCTCGTTAATTGTATGGAGCTTAAGTGGTGATAATTGGTTTCTCGCCACGCTACGGCGAGATTCCGAATTCACCTACGGGAGTGGGCCTGTTGCATCGTAAACTGTTTGTCACCTGGCATGGATCTTGTTTTTGGCCTCTCCCGCTATTCACCGGCCTCATTTCAATTGAGCGAGAGCGTAACGAAGCTGGAAGAATGGGCACCTATAGTTTTCAGTGTGCATTATTTGTATAAATGGAGGAAACTCACAAAAGCTTGTCGCTTTTTAATGGGGGCAGAGTAAAAACCCAATAGAGCATTTGGGCAGATATAGTTTGAAAGCACTGTAAACAATCAATGACATTTGCACATGGTGATGTTTCATAATAAATCCAACAGAAATCAGTTCATTGAAAATCTTCTGGAAAAGAAAGAGCACAGCATTGTTCTTACACAAGAATTGCATCTAAACCTTCCTGAAATTCCGGGGGGGCGGGATTCTCTGACGAGGGCGGGAATCTGCGGGGGCAGTTTTTCGGTGGGGGCGGGAATCGCGTTGCGCCGGTCGGGGGGCGTTGGCAGCCCCCCCCCCCCTCTCCAGCGATTCTCCGCTCTGCGATGGGCCGAGTGGCCGCCCGTTTTCGGCCGGTCCTGCTGGCGTAGATCAAACCAGGTCCGTACCGGCGGGACCTGGCTCTGTGGGCGGCCTGCGGAGTCCTCGCGGGGGGATTTGGCCCCGGGGGGGGTGGGGGGGGGGCACGGTAGCCTGGCCCGCGATCGAGGCCCACCGATCCGCGGGCGAGCCTGTGCCGTGGGGGCACTCTTTCCCTCTGCGCCGGCCGCTGTAACGGTCCGCCATGGCCGGCGTGGAGAAGAACCCCCTGCGCATGCACTGGGATGACACCAGTACACGCGAGTACACGCTGGCGCTCCCGCGCATGTGCCAACTTGAGCCGGCTGGCAGAGGCCCTTCGGTGTCGGTTGGCGCAAACCCCGCCAGCGCCGGCCTAGCCCCTGAAGGTGCGGAGGATTGCGCACCTTCCAAGCAGCCCGACGCCCGAGTGGTTCACGCAGCTCCTCGGCGCCGGTACGGCCCGCCCCGCCGGTTAGGGGAGAATCCCGCCGGATACTATTTGTTTCAGTGGCCTTCCAGTTGAATGTTTCTTCATTATTTGTAAGGTGAAAGAGTTCAATCTAGTTTGCTTTCTCATTTTTAATATTAATTTTAAAAACATAATAAAATAACATGTTGCTCTGCGACCTAGTTTTGCAATATGTTCCACCAATTAAGGACTGCCATGTCTCAGCAAGAGTTCTTTTGTTGGATAAAGTCCTTAAATATTTCATCATCAGCTAATGCAGAGCGCTTAAAATCTTAATTGCAGTTACCTTCACACCAGGATCAAAGGTGCATGAGGGAAATGATGATACAGTATTTTGTGTAAAAGACTTGCACAGTTATTTCACAGTAAACCAGTTTCTGATTTTGATTCGAATCGAATTGGAAACTGAACTCAATGTTGCTCCGAATCAAACTGCGAAATACTTACACTGACATAATCCGATGTGCAAATTCCTTCAGATGGGTCCTCCAGTAGAAAGGTTGTGAAAGTCATGTTAACAATCTTGTTTAAAGGTACAAAAATGTACCACAAACAGTCTAAATTATTTTCATATTTGCCGTCCAAGTTTATATCTGGTGAACTGAAGGTACCCGTGGCGTTGGTTAAGAACCCACCGCATCCTTGGTTCGATCCTGGGGAGAAACATCAAGATTTATTAATGTTACCACTTTAATGATTCAATTAAATAAATCTCCTGGGAAATACTTTCCTTGATTACAGCATAGAATTTATTTACAGTGCAGAAGGAGGCCATTCGGCCCATCGAGTCTGCACCGGCTCTTGGAAAGAGCACCCTACCCAAAGTCAACACCTCCACCCTATCCCCATAACCCAGTAACCCCACCCAACACTAAGGGCAATTTTGGACACTAAGGGCAATTTATCATGGCCAATCCACCTAACCTGCACATCTTTGGACTGTGGGAGGAAACTGGAGCACCCGGAGGAAACCCACGCACACACGGGGAGGACGTGCAGACTCCGCACAGACAGTGACCCAAGCCGGAATCGAACCTGGGACCCTGGAGCTGTGAAGCAATTGTGCTATCCACAAGGCTACCGTGCTGCCCCAATCACTGATTATTTTGCACAACTGACTTGTGAGCAAGGTCATAGCTGGCATAATGTTTCTGAAGGAGTACCCCAAGGGTCAGTGTTGGGGCCCTTGCTCCTCCTGGTACATAATAATGACTTCGACCATGGTGCACAGGGCACAATTTCAATATTTGCAGACGATATGAGATTCGGAAGCTTTGCGAACTGTGAGGAGGACAAGTGTAGAATTTCAAAAGAACATAGATAAGTTAGTGAAATGGGCAGTCAGATAGCAGATAAAGTTCAATGCAGAGACATGTGAAGTGATTCATTTTTGGTAGGAAGAACACAGAGAGACAGTATAAAATAAAAGGTCCAACTTAGAGGGGGTTGAAGAGCAGAGTGACCGCTCTGAAAAAGTGAGGTGTTGGTGTAGCAGTGATGTCACTGAACTAGTACTCTAGAGGCCCAGACTAATGTTCTCAGGGCATGGATTCAAATGCCACCATGACAACTGGTGGAATTAACGTTCAATTGATAAATCTGACACAATTGCCAATTGTCATAAAAACCCATCTGGTTCATTTTCTCTTGGGTGACATGTGACTGCAGAGCCACAGCAATGTGGGTGTTTAACTGCCCTCTAAAATGGCCGAGCAAGCCATCAGGTGTGTCAAACTGCTACAAAACCTAAAAGGAATGCAACTGGAAGCAACAATGGCACACCCTGCACTGGTGAACCTGAAAAGTTTGCTGGGGACTTGTGCCAAAATTGGGAGACCTGTCCCAGAGAATGGTCAGGCAAGAGCCTGACGTAGTCTTACCTTACAGTTAATGTTCCATTCAGGGCACCACGGTGGCGCAGTGGTTAGCACTGCTGCCTCACGGCACTGAGGACACTGGTTTGATCCCGGCCCTGGGTCACTGTCCGTATGGAGTTTGCACAGTCTCCCCGTGTTTGCGTGGGTTCCACCCCCACAACCGAAAAGATGTGCAGATTAGGTGGATTGGCCACACTAAATTGCCCCTTATTTGGAAAAAATATTTGGCCACTCTAAAAATAAAAAGAAAAAGAAAAAGAAAATGTTCCATTCAACACTATCCCTGTCCTACAGGACAGAAGAGACCCATTGGCCAAACTAAATTGCCCCTTAATAGGTTTACTGGGTTACAGAGTTAGGGTGGAGGCACCTTAAATAGGGTGTTCTTTCCAAGGGCCGGTGTAGACTCGATGGGCTGAATGGCCTCCTTCTGCACTGTAAATTCTATGATTCTATGAATAGTCAAATCTTGATCATCAGCAAAGTGATGGAAGGGGTTGGTCAACAGTGCTAACAAGCAGCAATTACTCAGCAATAATCTACTCACAGATGCTCAGTTTGGTACTGCCAGGGCCAATCAGCTCCTTACCTACTTGCTCCAAGCATGGCAAAAGAACTTAACTCAAGAGGTGAGGTAAGAGTGACTATCCTTGACATCAAGGTAGCATTTGATCAAATGTGGTATCAAGGCGTCCTAACGAAGCTGGTTAGAGTCATACCCAGCACTAAAGAAGATGGCTGTAGTGTTGGGGGTCAATCATCTCAGTCCTGCAGCATCACTGCAGGAGTTTCCCAAGGAAGTGTCCCAGACCTAATGACTTTCAGCTGCTTCACCAATGACATTCCCTCCATAAAAATGAGGGGCATGGACATGGTAGATAGGGACCAGCTGTTCCCCTCAGATGAAGCTTCAGACATGAGGGACACACAAGTTCAAGGGGAGGGCCAGGGGGTTTAAGGAGGGATTTGAGGAAAATCCATTTTACCCAGGGGGTTGTGATGGTCTGGAATGCACTGCCTGGGAGGTTGGTAAAGTGGCTTGTCTCACATCCTTGAAAAAGTACCTGGATGAGCACTTGACACGCCATAATATTAAAGGCTCTGGGTCAAATGCTGGCAAATTGGATTAGGTTATTTTTCATGGGTCACTGCAGACATAATGGACCAAAGGGCCTCTTTTACTGTGTGATTCTGTGATAATAGCTCACCTCCTGACTCTCCGAAGCCTGTCCACCACCCACAAGGCATAAGTGTTACGAATTGGGGAAATTAAGGATAAAACACAAAGTTAAACTGGGAGTTTATTACAAGCAGACTTTTGGAGAAATGATGAGCCACAAATTTGGTTATCAGTGGCAAATCAGTATTTTATACATGTGATTAGGGAAAACAATGGGGCAATAGGGGTGGTAACTTCAAAGTGGAGAGAGAAAAAAGTAAATCATAGAATCGCTACAGTGCAGAAGCAGGCCATTCAGCTCATCGAGTCTGCATTGACCCTCTGAAAGAGCACCCTACCTCTGCCCATTCCCTACCCTATCCTGTAACCCCATAACCCCACCTAACCTACACATATTTGGAGACTAAGGGGAGAATTAGCAGAGCCAATCCATCTACTGTGCATATCTTTGGACGTGGGAGGAAACTGGAGGACCCGGAGAAAGCCCATGCAGATATGAAGAGAATGTGCAAACTCCACAGTCAGGCAAGGCTGGAGTTGAACCCGGGTCCCTGGTGCTGTGAGGAAGCAGTGTTGACCATTGTGCCATGTACCAAAAGCCAACTCCCCCACAGGGTGAATAACTTCAAAGGGAAATAAATAGTACAACTATAAAACTAACTAAAGAAAGGGAAAGAGAGAGACATCTCACATCATAACTTCATCAAGTTGTAGATACAGGGTTGAATTCTCCAGTTTCCCAGCTGGGTGTTTCTCAGTGGCACACCATTCAAAGGCGGTGGGTGCTCTCCTCCTGCCACTTGTCAATGGGTATTCCCCATTGAAGCCACCCCACACCGCTGGGAAACCCCTGGGCAGGGGTGCAATGCTGGCAGGCACAAGGAATACCAATAACCAGAGAATTCCGGCCATAGTCCCCGAAAGAAGCAGTCATTTTTTGCCTTCACTGAACCTAAAGATTATTTCCCAGGCATAGCCACTTTAACCAGTGTGGTAATTATTTGCTGGATTTATCTCATAAAGTTACTTAAAATTGGATGTTGTTTGGGAAAAGGGGTGTCTCAGAGTTCAGGTAAACACAGGTAATGGGGGACCAAAGGGTAGTTTCATGTAAAATTCTGTGTGTATAGTCATCAGGATTCTTTAGTGTCATAGTATATTATAGTCACTCTTGTCATGTGTGTTTTGCCTTTCTTTTAAGTTAATAAATATTCCTTATTAGTTATTCACATACCTGTTGGACTGCTATTCACTGGGTTACACCGTTTCTCACATTATAACAGCAGATACATGTACATCACTACGAACTGCTGTGCCAAGTTACCCTTCTGGGTTTTGGGGTACCCTCGCATTTAACACCAACATGGTTTGTAACACAAGTCAGGAGTGTGATAGCATACTTTCCACTTTTCCTGGATGAGTGCAGCTCCAACAACACTCAAGAAGCTCAACACCATCCAGGACAAAGCAGCCCGCTTGTTTGGCATCCCATCAAGAACCTGAAACATTTGCTCCATAGATACACAATGGCAGCACTGTGTAACATCTGAAATGAAAATCGCTTATTGTCACAAGTAGGCTTCAAATGAAGATACTGTGAAAAGCCCCTACAAGATGCACTGCAGGAACTCACCAAGGCTCCTTCTATGGCACCTTCCAAACCCCTGACATCTACCACCTACAAGGACAAGAGAGGTAGATGCAAGAGCACACCACCGCCTGCAAGTTCCCCTCCCTTCCGAAAATTAATCACTGTTCCTTCACTGTCGTTGGGTCACAATCCTGGAACCCCTTTCTGAAAGCAGTATGGATGTACCTACACCTCAGGGACTGCAGTGGTTCAAGAAGGCAATTTACCACCATCTTCTCAAGGGCCATTTTGGATGGACAACAAATGCTAGCCGACCCAGCGATGCCACAGCCCATCAACAAATAGTTTAAAAATTAAGTCAATTGAAGGTGCCAAGGCAGATTGAGAGCATGGTTAATTAATCATCCAGTGTCCTTGTTTTATTAATAAGGGTGTAATGACCTCCAATTGGCATTATTGGTTGGCCAATTGGAGTATGAGCTCCCTCAATGATAGCTCATTGAGGGGGCCCATATAAGCACCTGTGTAGGCTCTGTGAACCAGTCTTAAGTTGACTGGAATGCTAGCAGTACTGTTTGGAGCTGCTCTTGGATATAGTTATTGCAAATAAATACTGGTGTAGAGACGGAACCCCTGCCTTCTGTGGGTTATTACAAAGGGTATAATGTATAACACCAGAAGATGTAGGAGCAGAAGCAGGCCATTCAGCCAATCGAGTCTGCTCCACCAGTCAATGAGATCATGACTGATCTGAAATGATAATTCTCAATTCCAAAGAGCAAGAAGCCTGTGTTAAACTTGTATAAAACTCTAGTATGGCTGCAACTGGAGTTTCTCAACCAGTCCTGGGATCCACACAGACACAACGTGTAAACTCCGCACAGACAGTGACCCAAGCCGGGAATCAAACCCAGTTCCTTGGAGCTGTGAAGCAACTGTGATAACCACAGTTGGTTCCAGGGATGAGAAATTTTGGTTACAGTGATAGATTGGAAAAGCTGGAACTACTTTCCTTGAACCAGAGAAGCTGAAAGAAGATTTGATAGAGGTATCCAAAATCATGAGGGATCTGGACAGAGTAGATGGGGAGAAACTGTTTCCATTTGTGGAAGGATCGAGAACAAGAGTGCACATATTTCAGTTAATTAGCAATGGTGACATACGGGGAAATGTTTTCAGGCAGCGGGTGTTTAAGATCTGGAATGCACTGCCTGAGAGTGTGGTGGTGGCAGGTTCAATATAGACATTCAAGAGATAATTGGATTGTTATGTGGAAAAGAAGAATGTGCAAGGTTATGGGGAGAAGGTGGGGGAATGGTACTAGGCTAATTGCTCATTCCGGAAAGCTGGCACAGAGGCGATATACCAAATGGCCTTCTGTGATTTATCATGTTATTAATAAAAAAAGGAATGTATCACTTTGCAAATTAAATCTTGCTAAATAACAGTATGCCTTCCTTGGAATAGAAATCAGGAATTCTGGGACTGAAAATTAGGCTGGTATCCAATCTTTTGTGCTATTTCAAATCCCTCCCCTGTTTCTACTGGTTTTGCACATTGCTGTCAGTCTGGAAGGATCCTGAGTTTGTGCTAGATTAATTACAAATCTGTCAAGACTAACTAAGTATACCTGCACAAAGCAGCCATTCTTAAAACCAAGGGCTGCGTGGGGGCTGCATAGTGCAGCATTCAAGTTTCAATTGATCTCATGGAGCTCAATTGTTGCTGAACATAGTGACACAAGTTAATAGGACCATAAAAATCGAGAGACATTTGTTTTATAAAATTCATTTCCAGAGAAATCGTACGGGAAAGCAGAGAAATTATGTTGAACTATTTAAGTTCATGATAGGGTTTCATAATAGAGAGAAAGGGCGGGATTCTCCCGCAATTGGCGGGATGGCCCGACGCCAGCGCCAAGAACGGCGCAAACCACTCTGGCGTTGGGCCAACCGGAAGTTGAGGAATCAGCCTAGGCTGGCACAGGAGGGGTTGGCACTGCGCAAGCCGGTGCCAAAGGGCTGGCGCGGGTTGGCGTATGCGCAGAACCGCCTGCGTGGTTCCGCGCATGCGCTGACCGGCCAGCGTCTTCCTGCGCATGCACCGGGGGGTTCCTCTCCCCACCGGCCATGGCGGAGCCCTACAGAGGCTGGCGCAGAAGGAAGGTGTGCCCCCACGGTACAGGCCCGATCGCGGGCCAGGCCACCGTGCCCCCCCCCCGGGGCCGGATCCCCCTGCGCCCCCCCCCCGAGGACTCCACTAGATGGCCTACCAGCCAGGTCCCGCCATGTGGGACCATATCCATTTCATGCTGGCGGGACAGGCCAGGAACTGACAGCCGTTCGGCCTATCGGGGCCCGGAGAATTCCCGGGGAGGCCGTTGCCTACGGCCCAAGACCGGCGTGGCGTAAACCCCGCCCCCGCCCGAAAACCGGCACTGGAGAATACGGCAGCCGGCGCCGCTCCCCGGGGATTCTCCGACCCAGCGGGGGGTCGGAGAATCCTGCCCAAAATGTTTCCCCTTGTAAAGGAGTCTAAAACTAGAGGTCATAAATATAAAATAGTCACCAATTAGTCCCATAGGAAATTGACACGCCGCTGCGTCGCATTGAAATAACATGACCCCTCCCCCACACACAGCTGATGCTGGGAAGATGGCCGCCCGCCGCGAAGCACCAAGGTGCTGGGATGCCGACCTGGACACGCTCCTGGACTTGGAGCAGAGGAGGGGGCTCTGCTGCATGACCCCGGGCATGGCCGCATGACCCCACGCAACACCACTCGGCGTTTGTGGTAGGAGGTGGGTGCTGCCGTCAGCACCGTTGGCCCACACCCAGGACAGGCGAACACGACCTGCTCAGGGCAGCCAGGATGAGTACCCACCCAGCACTGTACCCCTGGCACCAACCCCTCTACCCCCCACACATGTGACACCGCCCCCCCCTCACCCACATGGCTGCACCCACCCATGCCAGCCGCATTGGCCAGGTGCCTTGCATTATAATATGCCATTATAGACCCAACCGCTGGGCTGCATGCATCGGACCGCCTAACACTCTTGATGTGTGTGTGCCCCACCCCCCAGGAGAAGGATGCCCATAACGGCAGGTATGGGAGAAAACCGGAGGGGGTGCACCTGTATTGCACCCCCTCACCGTGCATGAGCAGAGTGCAGTGGACCTCGCTGGCGGACCCGAGGACCAGAATGTTGCCGATTTCAAAATCGGAGGCGCGCCACTGTAGCCACCTGAGTTGGCCAAGTCCCGATTTAAAATGGCGAACGGCAAAGGCTGAAGGGAAATTCAGCCAACACAGGCAGAAACCAGCAGGTGAAAGTTTGGTGTGTATTTAAATCTGCAAAGGCCCAGACAGCATCGATACTAGCAGCCATCTGCATAATGTAGCAACCATCTACATACTAATAAGCAATCCCCGGGAACAATAGCAACATTTGGGACAAACAAAACTAAGACAGACTCCCCGGCGCCAGCAGGAGCCAACACAAAAGAGGTTAACTGACACCTCAAGACCGCCCATCGATCAGGGAACCGCTCCAGTATTGGAGAAATCGAACCAAGCGATTGGAACGAAGTCCAATCACCTAGAACCAGGTACAGGGTCCGCCCCGAAAGGCGGGAAGCCCCTGGGGACTATAAAGTTAAGCCCCAAGTTCAAATCGGCCCTCTTCTTGACCGGGTCACCCAGCAACACGAACCAACATTGACCGTGACCGGTCCAACGGCCGCCGAGAGATCGTAAGTCTTAAGTCAACGCTCGCTACGAGATAGGCGCTCCGTACCAACTTCGAATCCCGCAGACTCAGAACCCGAACGAAAGGCCATTTGTTCCCCTGACTGGTGGGCCAGTCCGAAGTTAAGTATAGGCCTGTTAGTCGTAGAAATAGCTTAGACGTAGAATTTGTGCATGAGTAGCGATTACTGTGTATAATAAATGTGCTTTGATTTAAATCTTACTGATCGGTGTATTGGGTTATTGATCATTACTCGAACTTGAACCTCATGGCGGTATCATAAAGATACCTGGCGACTCGAGAGCAAAGGTTATAAAACAGAGCCAAGTGAACCAACCAAAAGTTAGCAACACCACCAAGTGAGACCCCCTGCCGTGCCTCAGCCCCTCACCTCACCCCACCACCGCAGCCCCTCTCCCCAGCCCCTCACCCCCGTCTGCCTGTCTAACCATACATGCTGTCTTGTATCTTACAGGAGCAGCCGGCGGTGGTCCCGTCCCATCCGGCGCATCCCACCCCCAGGCAGTGCGAGGGCCTGTGACCCCCAGGGATGCAGCCATCACAGCAGCCCTCTGCCCGACACTGAGACCCAGGACACAATAACACAGAGGACGGACACACAGGGGACGGACACACATGGGACGAAGACACAGAGACCATCGCACCACGGATCGACACAGGAGACCCGGACTCTGAATCTGATGAGGACACAGACCTAGACCTACCACCACAGCTATCTCATACACCCTTCACCATCACAGAGACCATCACTTCGGTTGATCACTTTAGTCATGAGTCTCCTGGTACACTAACTGGTGCGCACCGCACAGCCTTCCCGGTACAGCAGGTGGACATAGGAGCAGCCGAAGGGCTGGACGGTCTGAAGGCAGACGGGCCCCAGCAACCAGCTGTTGCCCCCAAGAGAAGGGGATGACGGCCTGTTTCCAGCACCTGCAGACGTAGGTGAAGGAGTGCATCCGCGTGAAGGACCAGGGAGTGGAGCCAGTCATGCTTGCCACCCAGGCCAAAACCGTACGGGTGGCGTCCGTGGTGGAGGCAATTGGGGGCAACGGACATGGGTCAGGTTATGCCAGGCCTGGGGCTATCTGTGCACGCGGCGTCCATGGCCCAGGACTGGGCTGCCTACTCACAGGCAGCCATGAGCCAGAGCCAGCTGTAAATCGCAGCGGTGCTCAGCAAAGTGGCCCAGTCTCAGCAGGCCATCGCTGAGAGCATCGGCGCCATTGCCCAGGTACTGGCCAGCATCGCACAGGCCCAGAGGAAGGTAGTGCCGGCCCACACAGGGATGGCCAAAACCCTGAGCTCCTCGGCCGCTAACGTACAGCACCTGGTCAATACCAGAGCGGGCCTCCAGGACTGGCAGCGGCAGACGTCGGGAGTGCCTCGGGGGTTGGCCCCACTCGCACCCTCTTCCCATGGAGAAGCCCGGGGGCCATCAGGCACCCCGAGGGAGGAGGAGCTGCTGGGGCACGTGTCGGTGCCTCCTGCAGTATAGGTCTTGGAACACCATGGCATCTCGGACACCCCCCCCGGTGCATCTGGTGGGCAGCGGTCAGAACAGGGGGACAGCACGGCAATCGAGTCGTCCGAGGTGCTGCCTGGCCCATCCAGGCCGGGCCGCCCCAGGAAGCGAGCGCCAAAGGGGACCCTAGTCGCAGGATAGGAGTCACAGCAGTCCGCCTCCACGTCTGCTGTATCGTCTGGGGAACCACAGAGACGTAGTCAAAAGTACCGTAAGGCCAGAAAGTTAGACACCTAGTAAGTTGGCACTGGAGCAGAGCACAGCTTAGTTATAGGGGCTAGGGCACATGCATAGAACTTTTGTTATTAAACACACTGTTACACCGATGAAAGCTGCCTCTGTGCTCTGTCCGATGCGTGCGGGGGTGGGGTGGGAACTGAGTGCCACTGTGGGTGAGGGGTGATGGAACGTTGAGCCACAGTGGGTGTGCTGTGTCCCCACCCCCACCCCCCCGGATGTGCATGCCATGCCACCCGCAGCGAATCGACAGGGCCATGTGATGTAGTGACCAGCCGCATACAGGGACCACCCAGGTGGAGGGTGTTACCGTGGCCATGAGTCAGACATTGCCTAATGATGTTGAGCTCCGAGCTAATCGCAGCGCAGGCTGTCATCATCCTCCATGCCATGGACCAGACCAGCTTTCAATAGCAACCGCGTGAGCCCAGCCCGTTATGCCGCAGGTGGATGTGTCATGGAGGGGCGGTGTGCATGCGGGTGTTGCGGTGGTGTGGGTACTAAGGTTGGTTGGTAGTGGGGGAGGTGAGTCTCATGGGTGTTGTGGGTGGTGAGATGGTGCCGTACTGTGGTGTCCGTGCCCCTGCTCAGAAACCCCCCCTCCCCCACCCCTGCTCTAGTCGGTGAAACATGCGGCTATTAACTCGTCCCGTGCAGCCTCCCGTCGATGTCCAGCCCCCATGTCCCGTACATTGCCCCTCTGTCCTCATCCTGTCGTGATCCTCCCCTTCCTCCTCCTCCTCCAGCACATCGCCCCTCTGCTGGGTTATATTGTGCAGGACGCAGCAGACCACAACAATGCGGTCGACCCTATTTGACGGGTACTGGTAGGCCCCCCCAGAGCGGTCCAGGCACCTGAAGCGCATCTTCAGCAGGCCAAAGCACCTCTCAACCACGCCCCTGGTCGCACAATGGGCATCATTGCAGTGGGTCTCCACGTCAGTCTGTGGCCTCCGTATAGGCGTCATCAGCCAGAACCGCAACGGGTAACCCCTGTCGCCCAGCAACCAGCCCCATAGCTGGCGGGGGAGGGGGGGGGGGCGCATCCCCGAACATGCCGGGTATTAATGATTGTGCCAGGATGAACGAGTTATGCACACTGCCTGGGTACCGGGCGCAGACGTCCAGGATCTTCATCTGGTGGTCACAGACCACCTAACTGTTCATGGAGGCTGCACGGGACGAGTTTTCATTTTTCATTTTCATGGAGTGGTACCCCTTCCTGTTCATGAACACCAGCCTGTTATACGATGGTGGCCGCATGGCGACGTGCACCCCATCAATCACCCCCTGTACCATGGGTATCCTGGCCTCTGAAATGGCTTCGCAAGCCATTCAATTCAAGGGCACTTCAGGATTGGCATCAATTGCTGGCCTTGCCAGTGATACCCATTGCCCATGAAAAAAAACCAGAATCACTGACATGGACCAGATGGGCTGAATGCCCTGTTTTTGTGTTGTACATGTGATGTAACTTATTCAATTGGGACACCAGTTATGGAGAAAAATAACAAACTTTACTCCTTTGAAACTTTGGACAGGCCGGTGGAGTACTAAGGCACCATTTGGAAACCTTCTAAATTCCATGGACTGAAGGCCCCAGTAACACCAGGCCTCTGCCTCCAAGATTCAAATGGGGTCAAGAAGAAGACAGATGGCTGAATGGATGTTATGTGCTGTCATAACCTTCTGTCTATTGTACTTATATTTTAAGACTTTTCTCAAATCACTTCCCATCTTCATTTTCTTGCATAAACTACAGTCCTGATTTTAAGCTCAAGCTGTGATTTGGGGGAAGGGAGTGGGTATATCTGCTGGAGTGGGTAGCGGTCTAGGCATTTAATACCACTACCCTTTAAGTCTTTGAAAACAAATATTTAGAGTGTTTAAAAAAATCATTGCTTGCAATTTCACTCTGTCTGTTGACACAGATCTGAGGGTTACCATTACTGGATTAGTGCTGCATGATGGATTTCACAACCTTCCATTATCACAACACAGTGTCTGCCATTTCACAGTTTGATAGCTCCAAGTGGTTTTAGACTCTTTGAAGTGAATTCGAATGCATGTTTTTATAAGGGATTATGCACTTAAAATAAATGTTTGTTTTTCTTTGGGATTATGTAGTTGAGGGAATGTAAATATAGTAAATAGGTTGTGTTTTTTAAAATAAAGTCTACAATAGACACTTTAAACTTTATAGCATATCATCTCAGCATGGCTTCTAAAGTCTGACGATGGTGGATACTGGGGGAATTGGCATAGCAAATGTAAGAAAAAAGGGTAATAGGTGAGGGCATGGGTTGGCATCACCTGCCACTAAATTGGCATAGGGGCTGTAAAGAGCTCAGCAGGTGAGTAGAGAGCATGAGGGGCCATGGGGATGGACAGAGGATTGTATGATTATATGTTGGCATGAAGAATATGAGGAGTCATGGGGAGTGGACAAGAGGGGCATAGGCTGACATGGGGGGTATGTGATGCAGTGAGGGGTTATAAGGCATGAGGGCTGGATGGCTGTTTATGTTTCATTGTTTTTCTCAAACTTCAACACAGTGCTGGAGCACTGATACAGGCCTTCTGCCGAGTCCCACTCCGCATCTGGCTGCCTCCACGCTCATTTTGGGGCCGACCGACTATCAGGGTACTCTGTCACACTGGAATAAAAATCCAACTTCTGGGGCATTTTCTCCCAGGTCAGGTTGGGTCAGGTTTGTAGCATTTGCCCTGACTGTGCTCCCCACTCGCGAGCAGAAAACCCAAGCCTAAATATAAGTGTATGTCTGGACAGCTAGTACTAACACAGGACACAGAGCAGAGCCCAACTGAATACAATTTCACCATAACAATCACCAGGTGTTACATAGTCAGTTCACTCAGTAAGGCAAGCAGGACTGGGAATGAAGTGTCACACTGGTGCCTTAATGGTGATCTTCTGATCTTGAGGGCGAAGCATATTTCTGGAATAAAATAGAAGAATCTTAATCCTGCATCTAATCTTGCGATCGTGGATTTAAATATCACTGAGTGCTGACACTAGATGCTCAGAGTGGGAAGTCACTTTTTGCTGCTCCATCCTTGATGAGCAAATGATAACTTTGAAAAAAAAAGCAAATAAAAGGAATACCCAGGCTTGGGTGACAATAAAATCTTGGGTTGTGAAGACCAGCAATTTGAGGTTTGAGTTGATCTCTTCCCATCTATACAATAAGCTGAATCGTTCCAGTGTAGTTACACTCTGAGGTTTCTTTTATTTTCCAGTTAACATAACGAGCATTTTGTACAGCAACAGCTCAGTTTACTGGTACGTAACCAGGCAACAATTCAAAATAGCATGCTTTTCCCCCTCCCCCCCTTTACACACAGAAAAAGAACAAATGTGACTGGACTTATAAAACTTAACAACTGTTTAGCCATAAACCAGCTAATCTAAAGAAGTATTTATACAAACTTCACAGTGTGCTCGGTCAAGTTAAGGTTAATGCCCATTGTCTCCAGGGGAACATGTGAAATTGCCAATTATTTTTGCATGACATAATTTATCCCAAGTGATCATTTCCTGTGTAAAGCTGTTCCATAAATCCCTTGTTACGAGTCTTTGTTATCATCGCTATTTATGGAATGTCTATTATACAGGTAATTTAACTTTTATTTCCTTAAAACAGATTATGGCCGCTAAATCTTAATTTAATACAACTTAACCTGAGAATTATTTCACATTATGGCAATATATCTATTAAAAAGACATTAAGTAACATCAGATTATGCCTTTAAATGTATCTCTGAGGGCTTTAGTGGACTTCAATTGAAGCGTGTGATGGAATTGGAGAGGACAGGACTGTTCCCACACTGAGCAAATGCTAGACATTCAAGTACAGGTTCTGCATGATTTTCTGTTGATAATGGAGATGCACTCACCCACATTTTAACATGAAATCCTTGTGGAAAGCTCCACATTGATGGTGCAATTTTCTGTGAGAATGAAAGCTAAAGGGCGGGATTCTCCGTTTCTGAGACTAAGGGCTGGATTCTCAGATTTTGAGGCTATGTCCGGAGCATGTGTCTAGTCTTACGACCAAAGAGCCTGTGTCGCCCCCGCAATGATGGTCCGCCTGGTGGGGGGCTAGCAGCCGCGCCACATAAAGCCCCCGGCTTTACCTGCAGATACGGATGAAGAATTGCCGGGTCCGTGGCCCCGCATGCACACGCCGGCAACCTGCGTCGGTCGCGCCGTCCAACATGGCACCAGCTGCACGCGGACCCGGCCTGCCAGATAGTGCCCCTTGTAATCCCCCTCGCCACCGCTGGACCACTCCCCACCAGTCCCCCCAGCCCCTGCTGAAGCCCCCCCCGGTCAGAGGTACGGATCCCCCCCCCCGACTGTGGCGACGCTGGACACAGTCCGCAGCCGCCACGCAAGTATTGTGTTATGCTTCTTCATGTAGCATAAGGTGCTTCCTTGATGTATACTCTGACAAAGGAAGGTTCAGACTTGGAGAAAGGTTTAACACATTTATTGAACAGTTAACAATTCTCCTACTTGAGTTTGACTCTCCTGCTGATCCTACTATAGTAACTCAATCTAACTAACCAGTCTGCTGTAATCCATGCGGTGGGTGTGATGCTTCCTGATCTGCCCCTGTCTCTCTGAGTGTCGCCTATGGAAAGAGAAAGAGCATCTGTGCCCTGTCCTTTTATATGGGTAGCCCCCTTGTGGTAGTGTCACCTCTGGTAGTGTCTTGACTGCCCATTGGTCGTGTCCTATCTTACTGACCTATTGGTTGAATGCCTGTGTGTCATGATGTCTCTGGAGCTCCCTCTAGTGTTTACTTAGGCCTAGTGTATCTACATAAACCTTTTGTGTATTTACAGTGATGCATATCACCACAGCGAGGTTGATGAAACCTCAGACCACAAGTGATCCACGCCTTCGGGAAGTCGGCCCATCGGGGGCAGAGCAGCGGGGAAGAGCCTTCAGGTGACTTCCTGAGGCCGTCCCAATGGTGTGTGAGGCACTTAGCGATGCCACCATTTCAGAGGGGGCGGAGCATCCGAAAACATCGCTGTCGCCGGTTTTGGCATTAAAACGGATTCTCTGGCCAATCGCCATTTCGGCATCGGCAATCAGAGAATCCAGCCCTAAGTGTTGATGCTAACACATAATTCATGGACTTTCACGACAGAAAAACTGGCACCACATCTGGACCGATTCCACTAATACTAAGGGGCTAGCACCAGTGACGCGTGGAACACAATCAGTTCCAATGAAAAATGGTGAGGGATTCGTCGGATCTGTGATTGACACCCGGGAGGCTGACGAGCTGCAGCTGCACATACACATTACAATCCCCATACAAACTCATCCCAATCAACAAGATGGCACTGGTTGTGCTGGAGCGCAACCATACAGCTGATGGGTCGGCTGGGGCCAGAGGGCACCTAGGGGGTATGCCCTGGGGGGACACCTATACGAGCATTGGCTCTAAGTTCACGGTGGGCTTTTCGCTATGTGTGCAGCTGCATGGCTGCCTTGCCGGCTGCGGCAATGGTGTTCCGTACCCATCCACCCCCATTCCACAGCCTATCTCCTGCCCACCCCCAGGCCCTGGCAGAAGCCCCCCACGCTAGCAGCACAGCTGTCAGCACACTATGGCAATATAGGACACTTTCCGTACTCCCTGGGCTGGATTCTCCGACCCCCCGCCGGGCTGGAGAATCACCGGGGGATGGCATGAATCCCGCCCCGCCGCCCCGATGCCGGCTGCCAGATTCTCCGGCACCGGTTTTTCGGCGGGGGCGGGAATCGCATCATGCCAGTCGGGGGCCGTTGGCAATGGCCCCCCCCACCCGGCGATTCTCCGCTCCGCGATGGGCCGAGCGGCCGCCCGTTTTTGGCCAGTCCCACTGGCGTAAATCAAACACGGTCCCTACTGGCGGAATCTGGCTCTGCGGGCGGCCTGCAGAGTCCTCGAGGGGGGGGATCTGGCCCCGGGAGTGGGGGGGGGGCCACAGTCGTCTGGCCTGCGATTGGGGCCCACCGATCTGCGGGCGGGCCTGTGCCGTGGGGGCACTCTTTCCCTCCCTGCCGGCCACTGTAACGGTCCGCCATGGCCGGCGCGGAGAACCCCCTGCACATGCGCTGGGATCACGCCAGAACACGCTGGCGCTCCCACGCATGCGCCAACTCGCGACGGCCAGCGGAGGCCCTTCAGCGCCAGTTGGAGCAGCGCCAACCCCACCGGCCTAACCCCTGAAGGTGCAGAGGATTCCGCACCTTCCGGGCGGGCCGACGCCGGAGTGGTGCACGCCACTTCTCGGCGCTGGTATGGCCCGCCCCGCCGGATAGCAGAGAATCCTGGCCCCTGTCTCTCCTTCAGCAGCCATCAAGCCTGTTTCGAGATTTTTAAAAGCACAAATCAACCGCGCCGTCAGGAATTCGCCCCATCGGAGGCTGATCATCGTGGAGGCCCCGGAGAATACTGGGTCGGGCCTGCTAATGACATGCAAATGGTAATCACTGCACGTGCGCTCTGGAAGGCACTGATACCGCTGTCGAGGTGATGGAGAATTGCAATTTAGCGTCAAATCGGCGCCTGCCGTTATTTTGGCGTCAGAACCTATTCTCCACCCAATCGCCTTTCCCAATTTTGCCGTTGGCCAATGGAGCATCCCGCCCAAAGTGTTGATTGGCACTGTGATTGGCACTATAGATGAAAATAATTAGTGCATTTATATTGACAAGGCAACATCAGCAACAACTTACATTTATATAGCACCTTGTAGTTAATAAAATACTGCGACGGCCCCCATACAACAAGACTTGACACTGAGTCATATAAGGTGAATTAGGCTTAAGCAAAAGGTAGGTTTTAAGGAGTGTCTTTAAAGATCAGGAGAGAGTTGTAGATGTGTAAGGAATCTTCCAGAACTTGGGGCTAGACAGCTAAAGTCAGAGCCACCAAAGGTGGAGTGATGATAATAAAGAATGCACATGAGGCCAGTACTGGAAGAGCAGAGAGACTTTGAGGGCTGGGGGAGATATAGAGAGGAGATGCCATAAGGCGGCTTGAATACCTGGATGAGAGTTTTAAAGTTGGGGTTTTGCTGGGAGGAAGTCATCTGGAACAGCGATAACGGATGACTGCGACTGGGTGCAAGCTCGGCTAAAAACAGCAGAGTATAGGATGAACTCAAGACAGATGGTGGAAAGCCAGCCAGGAAAGCATGGTGAAGAAGTAAGAAGGTATGGATAAGTGTTTCAGCAGCAGGTGAGTTGAGGCAGGCATGGAGATGGGCAGAGGTGGGAGTAGGTAGGCTTGGTGAGGGAAATGATATGGGGTCAGAAGCTTATCTTGTGGTAAAATAAACTGTAAGGTGACTGTGGCCAGAGGAAGGGATAAAATCCATAACCACGGAATGGATTTTGTGTTATGATGAAAAAAATGACTTTGACCTTCCTAATATTTAACTGAAGAAAATTTCTGCTTATCCGATACATATCAGACAATCAGCAGAGCGCAGTAAAAGAATTCACAGAGGTGGCGGTGGGATAGAGATGACTATTGTCAGCATAGATGTGGAATCAAATGCATTGCTGAATGATTATCTCTTTATATTTGAGGTACATGGGCTATACATGTTTCTCAAAGAAGCTGGGTGGATCTGGCACCATGTTGTTCCTTCCATTTCTCCTCTTTTTACATTCTTCATATAGAACAGAAAGGGGCTGGGATTCTCCCTTCTGGGGACTAAGTCCCCACGCCGGCGGGAAAGCCGGTGCCAACCACTCTGGCGTCAACAGCCCCCGAAAGTGCGGAATTCTCTGCATTTTCAGGGGCTAGGTGGACGCCGGAGGGGTTGTCAGCGCTCCAGCCGGCACCGAAGGGCCGGCGTGATCTCGTGCATGCGCAGAACGGCCGGCGTGATTACGCGCATGCGCACACCGGCCGGCGTATTTTGGTTCATGGGCAGGAGGTTCTCTTCTCCGCGCCGGCCATGGCGGAGCCCTACAGGGGTTGGCGTGGAAGAAGTGCCCCCACGGAACAAGCCTGCCCGCAGATCGGTGGGCCCCGATCGCGGGCCAGGCCACTGTGGCCACCCCTCCCACCCCCCCTCCCCGAGGACCGCCCACGCATACTCACCTGCCAGGTCCTGCCGGTGCGTAAGTTGAGTGATTCACGCCGGCGGGACTGGCCCAAAATGGACGGCCACCCGGCCCATAGGGGACAGGAGAATCACCGGGGGCCGCTGCCAACGGACCCCGACCGTCGTGGCGGGAATCCCGCCCCCGCCCGAAAAACAGCGCCGGAGAATACGGCAGCCGGTGTCGGGGCGGTATTCGCGCCGCCCCCCCCAGGGATTCTCCGACCCGGTGGGGGGTCAGAGAATCCCACCCAGGAAGTGGAGAAAATTAAACAGTTTAATCAGTGGCTCCCCCAATACCAATGTTGTGTTTAATCCCTGGGCTGTGGTGGGTCCAGGTCCGGTTGAGGAGAAACAGCATCTAGATGAAAATCCTTGGAACATTCCAGAGTAACAGTGCGGGTGTGGGAAGAGAAGTCATTACAGGATATTCTCTGGCTATGACTGGATAGATTGGAATGGAATCAGTCTCACCCAGCTGGACAAAGGAGTGCAGGTCTTGCGTCCTGTGCTAATTCCTAACGAAAACCTTTATGCAAGTTAAAACTTAAAAACACAGGAGACATTTCATAGAATTTTTTTATCATAGAATTTACAGTGCAGAAGGAGGCCATTCGGCCCATCGAGTCTGCACCGGCTCTTGGAAAGAGCACCCTACACAAGGTCCACACCTCCACCCTATCCCCATAACCCAATAACCCCACCCAACACTAAGGGCAATTTTGGACACTAAGGGCAATTTATCATGGCCAATCCACCTAACCTGCACATCTTTGGACTGTGGAAGGAAACCGGAGCACCCGGAGGAAACCCACGAACACACGGGGAGGATATGCAAACTCCGCACAGACAGTGACCCAAGCTGGAATCGAACCTGGGTCCCCGGAGCTGTGAAGCAATTGTGCTATCCACAATGCTACTGTGCTGCCCTAAATTTCCTTTGAAACAAGTAACTGTTTCCATTATCAAATAACAAGCTGGGGGAAGTAATGTAATTATAAAGAGCTAGCACATATATCTCTGCTGTGTCACCAAGTCACTCCAATGAAGTAATTATAGTTTTCATAGGATTGTACTGTTAAGCAAATAAATACTGCAAGAGGGAAATCGCACAGGAACAAATGGGTGGAATTCATGCATTCCATTACAATTTGTTAAAAAAGAGACTTTCATTTTTTTCAAGTATATTAACTTATTTTTAACTTTCATGCAAGTGGCTGACCCACCCAGATTCAGTAGTAGGCAGACACCACCCATTTAAAAAATATATAAATTTAAAGTACCCAATTCATTTTTTTCCGGTTAAGGGACATTTTAGCTTGGCCAATCCTCCTACCCTGCACATCTTTGGGTTGTGGGGGTGAGACCCACGCAGACACGGAGGAATGTGCAAACTCCACACGGACAGTGGCCCGGGGCTGGGATCGAACCGGGATCTTTTCAGACAGTGGCAGGTAGGTTCTTGATGAATAAGGGGATCAGGGTTATGGGGAGGAGGCAGGAGAATGGGGATGAGAAAATATCAGCCATGATTGAATGGCCGAGCAGACTGATGGGCCGAGTGGCCTTATTCTGCTCCTATAACTTATGGTCTTATGGAACCTGTGTCCTCGGCGCTATAAGGCAGCAGTGTTAACCATTGTGTCACCATACCGGCCTCACTCCACCCATTTTAAAGTCACTTGGCAATGGGTGACAGAAGAATGAGGCCAGATGGATCCAGCACTCCTTCTGGATCCAAGGGTAGGATTTTAAGGATGGCGAGTGATCGGCGCTCACCACTCCGAGGTTCAGTGCATGATGCACAACCACTGACTCTGAAACTCCCACTGCCATTTAACGCTCATTTGAGTGTTGGCTGGCATTGGGTGGGACTTCCATCTGCCCTTGGAAGCAAGACCCACCCGTGAGACCTATTGACCAATCAGATTGGTCGACAGCACTCCAACTAGGCCAGGCAGCACTCTGCCTGGAAGGAAGTTCTGGGACTGTTGAAAAGGCAAGTCCTGAGGGCGGAAGGGTAGGGGACACCCTAGGGGGTAATTTGGGGGCGATTATGGTGCCGGGGTAGGCCGGGGGATGGGGCTCCAAGGTTCTGAAGGGGAGGGTGCCCCAACTGCTAGGGGGCCATAAGTGTGACACATTTCCCTCCCTTTCCTGCCGGAGATGGGGAAAATGTTTTTTGTCAGTTTCCCATGCTGCTCGCACCTGCTCCCGCCAAACTCCCCCCCCCCCCCCTCACCTCAGGACCCACCTTGCGGGGAGTGTAAAATTTTTCCTCAAGGAAACTAAAACCATTAAACTGACTTTGCTGGGCATCTCTGGGTCCTGGACTATGTCTTTGGCAGTTTTAGTTAATGAAGGCATCACTGCTTCTCCACTTGGGCTTTAGGTTAAATTGGCTGATCAGAGCTCAAGGTTGGTTATTCAGATAACCTAGCTCACATACACCAATTGCGTCACTACGTTGCTGAAAAACCTAATGAAGTAATTATAGATTTCAAAGGGTTGTAACGTTATGCAAGTAAATATGCTGAAACATGATCTGCATATTTAATAGGGACCATGCTGTCTTACAATTGGCTGTGCTTTTAATTTGCAATTTAAAACTGCTGTTGGCCAGATTAGGGCAGGAAATGAGTTAACTCTGGGCTCTATTTTAAATCCACTCCACCTGATTTCTCCAAGTGTGGTAGGATAAGATCAACCCCAATATGTCTAAATTGGCTTCAAAAAGTTTCTGTTTCACAAGATATTTTCTGAACTATAACAGCATTTCTTTAGTGTATGGCACAAACAACGCATATTCCAAAAGATTGGAAGAAAAGGGTTGCGCCTTTCGCCGGACAGGAAGATCCCGCTGATGTGTACAGCCGGAAGGTCTTGCCCAATGATTATTTTTTGAGCTGCAGTCACTGTTGTTTAGCAGGCAAAATGAATATCAGAGTAAACATAAAAGTACAACTTGGACAGTAACTTTAGTTTTTGATAATTTTAGAGGTGGGATGTCTTTCTTTTTCCATTGAAGAATAACTCATTGATGAGAACGTGAGAAATTTGTTGTGAGGATATTGGGATAGGTTATTCAAAATGAATGAACTGGGATGGGTGAATGGCCCTTCCCATTCCCATTTATCTTGTAATCTTTAAAGTGCCAAATGCCAAACTTATTACACAATGTTTTAAAATGTCTGCACATAAGGAAATACTTTAACTTATTGTAAATGAGAGAGCTTCATGAGTAAATCCTGGAAATCTTGACATTTTCCATGTGTTTCAATTCAACATGAATCGATGAGTCACCTATTTCTTTGCTCGGAGAATTGAATGCTTTGCCAGAGTGTGCCTAAGGTATAGACCATTGTACACTCTATGGGAAAATTACAAAAACATGAGATAAAATTTACAGCACAGAAAGTGGCCATTCAGCTTCATTGGGGTTTACATCCCACATGATAATCTCTTCCTATCCAAATATATTCCTTACTCCCTCATGTACTTGCATAGCTTCCCCTTAAATGCTATGCTAGTGTCCTGAACTACTCTAGATAGCAGTAGGTCTCACATAACACTGCTCTGTGGGTAAAAAGGTTCTCCTGAATCCCTTATCAGTGACTTTTAAATATTTCTGGCATCTAGTTTTGGACTCCTCACAAGTAGAAACGTCTTTTCCACATCTTATCTATTGAACCCCTTCATAATTTTAAAGACCTCAATCAGATCACCTCAGAGTTTTTTCTTTTATGGAAATTAATTTAGTATTTACATCATCATTTATCAAGTTTTTTAACATTTTTTTGTACCTTGTTGAACTTCCCTCCAGGATAACTTTTGATATTGTAGTTCCAATTCCTGGGTCCGATCATTGAAGTAAATGATGAACACTAGTGGCCCTAGCAACGAACGCCACTGGACCAACTTTAGCCAATTAAACAGAGTTGAGGAGAAACTACTTCTCCCAAAGGGGTGTGAATCTGTGGAATTCACTATCCCCAGAGAGCGGTGGATGCTGGGACAGTGAGTACATTTAAGGAGGAATTAGACAGATTTTTAATTGGCAATGGGCTGAAGGGTTATAGAGAACGGGCAGGACAGTGGAGTTAAGGCCAGGATGAAATCAGCCATGTTCGAATGGGAGAGCAGTCTCGATGGACCAAATAGCCTAATTCTACACCTATATCTTATGAACTTATAATATGAGTAACTACTTTGCCAGAGCATGATTGTTGTCCTTTAAGGGTAACACAACAGAGTAAGGGTCACCTGGCCTGGGTGACCAATCGGGAATCAGAGTGAGGAATAACCCGAGAGGGAGGAGTTCTCTTGGGCAGAGGCATTCAAGAACTAGCTGCAAACATGCTGCTGCTCTTGTAGATCATTGTACATAAACCCTTTGTTGTTCACTAATGAAGTCTCTGAAAGTGCATCATTATATGGAGGAGGGGTCAGCATGGCAACAGCAACCCACCCAGTACAGGTGGGTAGCTAATTAGGCCCATTAATGCATAAAATGGGTGAATGTTGAAGGCGCCGAAGGGTTTTCCTGACAAAAGATAGGCCCAGTGCTGAAGCCAGAACCTGCCAGGTAATTGGGCAAGGCATACTGGCATAAGGCCGAGAGTGTTATGGTGGTGCCACCAATGCTTCTTCACAATCACTCCAACATGGACAGGCTGGGATGCTGCGGGCCACCCTATGTAAGGTTTCCCACCCCAAAATGATGGCCATGCAGGGTTTTTCAATTTTCAAAATGCTGTGGAGGACGCACCTTTTGAGGCACCTCATGGTGTCTTCCCTGCCTTGACAGTGCTCAATTCTTCTGGTTGGGCTGCTGGTCAACCAGAGCTTTGAGCCCTCTGATTGGGCATCCCACCTCAAGAGCCCATTCACCTCCTTTAATTGGATGGCAAACTTGGAGGCAACCTCTTAACTGCCTGTCTCCCGTATTGTCCTGGCAAGTGCAGTCGACCGACACCAGTACAATCGGGTCTTGCCTTTATTTGTGGTGGCAGAAGAAGTTCAAGAAGTAAAATTCCGCCCAAGTGCCTGTTGCTTTCACATCGTACAGAGAAACGTATATAACTTCTTATTAAATCAAACTTCCTATTAAATTAAAACCAACCAGTCAGAAATGCTTAAATGCTCAAAACCAACTCCTAAAAATAACTTTTAAAACCCAAAAATGTTTGAAGAATATTGAACAATTTTAAGGAATGAAAAATCGAAAAGCATACCCACAAACCCTTAAATGTCCCAATAATTATGACTTTTCTATACTTAACAAGAGATCTCAAAGGCATTGAATGGAAGATATAAGAGCTGTTTTTCTCAACACATGTTCATTCATGTGGTACCTGGGAATTCTGGATGGTGCCAACTTTCAACTGAACACAGTCCTTCAACATCATATTGAGAAGAAACAAAGAGGGCTTTGAGTCCCTTCAACACAATGAAGTGCTCATACAGAACTAACTTGTGGCATTGCAAATATATCAAAAAGTGTTCTTCATGGCTCAGAAGTGTTGGAATGCATGCTCTTGAGGCTCATGTCAAGATCTGAACCCGATTTCATAGAAACAATGAAAATAGAAGCAGGAGGAGGCCGTTTGGCCCTTTGAATCTTCTCCTCTATTCATTATGATCATGGCTGATCATCGAGTTCAATACCCTGATCCCGTCTTCGCCCCATATCCCTTGACCCCTTCAGCCCCAAGAGCTATATCTAATTTTTTTCGTCTCAGCTACTTTTTGTGGTAGTGAATTCCACAGATTCACCACTCTCTGGGTGAAGAGATTTCTCCTCATCTCAGTCCTAAAAGGTTATCCTCAAACTATGACCTCTAGTTCTGGACTCCCCCACCATCGGGAACATTCTTTCTAAATCTACCCTGTCTAATCCTGTTAGAATTTTATAAGTTTCTATGAGATACCTCCTTACTCTTCTAAAAGATCCACGAGGGAACAATTGTATTGGGGAATATTTCCAGCCTGACACTGATCACTGTAGCAGAGGAATCAGCTTCTAGGCAGGTATGTAAATAAAATGTAAAATCACCACAGTCCCAGAGGACTACAGGCTGCTCTTCCCTTTGAGAGATAGAGAGCTGACTGGTGGCGATTGAAACTGAGGGTCACCACACCTCAGGTGAGGGATAAGTTTGAGAAAGCGGGGCCTTCATCCAATAATCTTAGCCGATACAGGAATTGAACTCATGCTGCTGGCGGTGCTTCACATCACAAAGCAGCCTTCCAGCCAACTGAGCTAACAATTTATGGTTAGCTATGTTGCTCACCATGCTAAATATGAAATTCCTGATATCTACACTTATCAGTTATCTATTGACTAAATAGTGACTTTGTAAGGGGTTGTAAGTCAAGTTTTTTTTCCTATTCATTCATGGGATGTGGGCATTGCTGGCTGACTCCAGCATTTATTGCCCATCCCTAATTTCCCTTGAACTGAGTGGCTTGTTAGGCCATTTAAGAGTCAATCACATTGTTGTGATTCTGGAGTCACACGTAGTCCAGACCAGGAAAGGATGGCCGATTTCCTGAGCCCATCCAAGCTTGTGGATGATACAAAACTTGGAATTATTTTAAACTGTGAAGGGGACAGTGTATAGGACATAGACAAGTTGGTGGAGTGGGCAGATAGATGGCAGATGAAGTTCAATGTGGAGAAGTATGAGGTGATGCATTTTGGCAGGGAGTTTTAAGGTAATTTGCAGAAGAATCAAATGTGATGCGAGTTAAAACTTTTTCACACAGCGAGTGGCTCAGACTACCCCTGGCATTGCCCCCTGGCAGTGCCAACATGTTCCAGGAGACAGTGCCAGGGGACCATGTCTCCCTCCCTCCAGAGATTATACTTACCTTTAGCAAACCTTCACTGTTCCTTTTTTGCCAAACCTGTTGTAAACATCACTGATGCCTAGTGAGGGGGATCATGTGGCGGAGAGGCCTGTTTATAATATTAAAGTTTATTAAAATACAATTAAATGAGGTTCCGACTTTTTGTGGGCAAGGGGCGTGGAAAATCGGGATGCACAATTCTCTCCAGACTTTCTGCCCACATCGTCATTCTCTCTGGCAGTGCTCGCAGGCTGAAAATCGCCCCCATGAGTTCTAATGGAAGGGTCACACCCAAGCTTATGTTTTCTCTTTACGAATTTCAGTTACTCCCACTGGTCTTTTCTTCTATGAAGTTATGACATTAAATGAGGGGAAAATAAATCAAATCCAGATTGTTCACCCATTTCTACATCAGCCCATTGTTTTTGTAGGTAGTGGGAAGGGTGGGTGTGGTGATCGTGTTTGAGGAGTGAGTCGGCAATTGAACTCTTTCCATTTCCACTTGAATAGAAATAGTACCACCATGTGAAAAATCAAGACCACTGCACACCAAAGCTAAAAATAATAAGCTGTTTTGGGTTTTGGGGATAAGAACCATTCTCACCAACAAGAGGAATGTAAATTACTAGTCTTATATTTGGATCAATTTTTTTTGAAAACTACAGAGCTCTGTAAGAAAGCCAGAACTGTTAAACAAGCATGTAACTTTGTTTAAAAAAAGCTGAAGTCAGCAATCTTATTCATTGTTAATGTTTTTGCATTTACGCAGGAGGCTAAAGGATCCTGCTGGCTGTGAGAAATCTTTGTAAAAAAGCAACTGTGAATGGCAGGACTCATAAGCTCCCTGCCCACTTTGCACCGCACTCAAATTTCCTGATGTAAATGCCAACTGGCAGTATGCATTCTCACATATGAAGTGCAAAAGTTTGATCGGGCAATTTCTTCCCTTCCTACCCCATTCCCAATGTTCAATTCTAAATGAAGATTAAAGGCCAAATTTATTCATTTTCCAGGAAGGGATCCTTCCATTCTATAAGAAACTACGGGACATCCTTCAATGCTTGCCTCTGATCAGACATCAGAATGAAGAACACGAAAGGCACGCTAGAGATGACACAAGTACCAGACTCCAATTATACAAATCTTTATTCACCTGAGGAAGGAGCTGTGCTCTGAAAGCTAGTGATTCGAAACAAACCTGTTGGACTTTAACCTGGTGTAAGACTTCTTACTGTGCTCACCCCAGTCCAACGGCAGCATCTCCACATCATGATTACTAGCAGTAGCTGCAGAGGTGGTGGTGGGTTGCCTCAAGACTCTTTTGCCAACTAAGAGCCTTAATTAATGGTCACCTCAGGGTCTCTCCACCCTTACTCCCGGCTCCACCCCCCACCCTACTATATCTCACACAGATGTTTCTGTTGACATAAATTTTCCAATCGTTAAATGCTCCCCCAAACAGTGGGTGGTCTGTGGAATCTCATTCATAGCTGTTAGGAATTCCTTGTGGTGTTATGTCAATTTAAAGAGCTGCAATTCCAAGTCAGAAAGCAGATTCTTGACTGAGGAAGAAGTATTGCAAATTGAAGCTTGACAACTGGGAGTCAATTGGAACATTCCACATTCATCATTTATTGTTGCTGCCCTTGAGTTGCTTTTCTAAGAAGTAAGGGAAAATCTCTATCCTCTTTGACAATCTGGGGCATCCTGACTGGAGTACAATTGGAGAAAAAAATGGCAAAAAATAGCTGACCAACTAAAAGCACTTCACAGCATTCTGTGCCAAACTCTGGCAATCACCATCACAATTACACCAAACGCTGATGGATTTAGATAGTGAGCTAGTCACATTGGGTGAGTCATTGTGCACATGATGAGAAGCAAGCAGTGGTGGCAGTGAAAAAACAGAGACAGTTTGTTCCTTCTTCAGTTGCACTGGACAGGGGGTGTCCCCTTTTCTTCCTAACCCCTCGCAGCTTTGAACCCAACTCCGCCCCCTATTCCACTCCACCCTCCCCAACCTTCTGACCTGCCCAAGACCCCATACTTGTCAGTCCTGTGGATGCCTGGGTGGCCTTGCACCTCTTATTGCAGTCCTGACAGTGGTCACTAATGAGCTCTTGGCGCTGCGGGTCTGATGGAGCTTCCGGTTAATCTGATTCGCTGGAAGTTCCAGAGGGTAGGACTTTCTCCCAATTTAGGATGGAAGTCCCATTTGGACAATGTTTAGCGCACTCATGGCACATTATGACTGTGGGGCAGGCTGCATGGAACAGGTCAGCTCTGGGCTGACTTTACTCACCCTTTCACCCATTGACATATCCACTCATCCATGCACCCACCCATTCACTAACCCACTCAGCTACTCACTCACTGACCCATTCACCAATTCTGTCAGCCATTCCCCACTCCCTCATCCGCTCACTCAATTGCTGATGCACCAACCCATTGACTCACTCACTCACTCTTTCACCCAGTCACTAAGTCATCCACCCAACCATGCACCCACTGAATCACAAAGATGCAGCAACATTTGCAGTCAGTAGCAATTGCCCCATATCATCCCTGGGCCTAAAAATATCTCTGCAAAACTTAATAAACATTGATGTTACGTTCTTTTCCATGTTTTTAATTGTTTCTGGAGGTATTTGGGCGGCACGGTAGCACAGTGGTTAGCTCTGTTGCTTCACAGCACCAAGGTCCCAGGTTCGATTCCTGGCTTGGATCACTGTCTGTGCGGAGCTTGTACGTTCTCCCTGTGTCTGCGTGGGTTTCCTCTGGGTGCTCCAGTTTCCTCCCACAAGTCCCGAAAGACGTGCTGTTAGGTGAATTGGACATTCTGAATCTCCCTCTGTGTACCGGAATAGGCGCCGGAAAGTGGCGGCAAGAGGCTTTTCACAGTAACTTCATTACAGTGTTCATGTAAGCCTACTTGTGACAATAAAGATTATTATTATTATATTTAATTGATTCCAGCTGCTTTTCCATTTTAATCTCATTTATTGCTACTCTTATCTCACTCCCGAGCATATCTGGTGCAATGAAATCAATGTCAACATTACTCTCTTCAATCATTTCAGGTCTTTCATTTTTGCACAGAGTACTTTGATATGCTCATTCCATATTTTTTAAATTAAATCAGTTTTTTAATTAACCATCTTTCTTCCTCTCTACTGCTGACGAATGTGATATAAAATAGTTACTTTAGAGATATTAGTTACTGTAATGTAGATATAGGCCGGTCTAATTCTGTTAGTTCACAGACAAAGGATTTCAGAACGCATGGCAAAGCAAGGGGGAGGGGTGTCCAGCTAAGGAGGAGAAAAGGATGCTGGGTAATAGGAGGCCAGAGGAAGGGATGAGAAGTGAGCCAATTAGGATGTATGGCCAGGTCAGGAGGGGTATAGGATGAACTATAGGAATCGTGTATGTGAAACTTGATGCCATTTGAATGTATTGGTAGAGATTTCTTTGTTCTACAGACTCACTCGATTCTGGAGACGCAGGAGGCAGCATGCGTCCTGTGTTTGTGTGAAACGAGTCAGACTTCAAAGTCAAATAAAAAAAACTAATGCTATGCCTGCAAATCCATCTCGAGTTTTATTGAGGCCAGACTGACGGGTAAAGAATTAAGATTTCTCACTGCTGTTGTCTTCAGTCCTTTATACCGAGTGTTACGAATCTCTTCGTCTTTGCTTACATAAGATCAAATTACATGACGATAAAATTCTTTCAGTACATTACCAAGAAAATATTACCAAGAAATAGTCATAGATCTGTAGAAAGAAAATAACTAAAACAGATGCAAGAGTTCAAGTCTTTAGGAAGCATAAATCTGCATTTGGAAGGGGCAGCAAATAAATAAGTAGAAGAATAGTGATGAGAAAGGCAATATTTTGCAAGAAAGAACAGTTGCTAACTAGAAAGCTGAATAAACATCTCCAGAGGTAACTGGTAAGGAGTTTGATTGGGAGTGTTGTTTTGTATGGATGTGGACCTGGGCCTGATGGAAAGAGGACAGCAGTTGGCGAAATAGCTTTGAGACCTGGATTTGGATTTGGATTGGATTGGATTTGTTTATTGTCACGTGTACCGAGGTACAGTGAAAAGTATTTTTCTGCGAGCAGCTCAACAGATCATTAAGTACATGAGAAGAAAAGGGAATAAAAGAAAATACATAATAGGGCAACGCAACATATACAATGTAACTACATAAGCACAGGCATCTGATGAAGCATACAGGGTGTAGTATTAATGAAGTCAGTCCATGAGTGGGTCACTTAGGAGTCTGGTGACAGTGGGGAAGAAGCTGTTTTTGAGTCTGTTCGTGCGTGTTCTCAGACTTCTGTATCTCCTGCCCGATGGAAGAAGTTGGAAGAGTGAGTAAGCCGGGTGGGAGGGATCTTTGATTATGCTGCCCGCTTTCCCCAGGCAGCGGGAGGTGTAGATGGAGTCAATGGATGGGAGGCAGGTTCGTGTGATGGACTGGGCGGTGTTCACGACTCTCTGAAGTTTCTTGCGGTCCTGGGCCGAGCAGTTGCCATACCAGGCTGTGATGCAGCCTGATAGGATGCTTTCTATGGTGCATCTATAAAAGTTGGTAAGAGTCAATGTGGACATGCCAAATATCCTTAGTTTCCTGAGGAAGTATAGGCGCTGTTGTGATTTCTTGGTGGTAGCATCGACGTGGGTGGACCAGGACATATTTTTGGAGATGTGCACCCCTAGGAATTTGAAACTGCTAACCATCTCCACCTCGGCCCCGTTGATGCTGACAGGGGTGTGTACAGTACTTTGCTTCCTGAAGTCAATTACCAGCTCTTTAGTTTTGCTGGCATTGAGGGAAACATTGTTGTCGCTACACCACTCGACTAGGTTCTCTATCTCCCTCCTGTATTCGGACTCATCGTTATTCGAGATCCAGCCCACTATGGTCGTATCGTCAGCAAACCTGTAGATGGAGTTGGAACCAAGTTTTGCCACGCAGTCGTGTGTACAGGGAGTAGAGTAGGGGGCTAAGTGCGCAGCCTTGCAGGGCGCCGGTGTTGAGGACTATTGTGGAGGAGGTGGTGTTGTTCATTCTTACTGATTGTGGTCTGTTGGTCAGAAAATCGAGGATCCAGTTGCAGAGTGGGGAGCCAAGTCCTAGGTTTTGGAGCTTTGATATGAGCTTGGCTGGGATTATGGTGTTGAAGGCGGAGCTGTAATCAATAAATAGGAGTCTAATGTAGGAGTCCTTGTTTTCGAGATGCTTCAGGGATGAGTGTAGGGCCAGGGAAATGGGAAAAAGTAACAAATGTTGAAGTGCTGAGGAGAGTGAATGAACAAAGACATTTGCTGAATGTAATTAGGAAATTAGAGTGAGAGACTTGTCAGGGTACATTTTAAGAGGGAAGTGACATAATGGAATGAAGATTTAAAGGAATAAGAAGAGGAAAGTAAAGAATATTAATGTTGGATGGCTTGAAAATTGAATAATAATAATCTTTGTTGTCACAAGTAGGCTTAGATTAACACTGCAATGAGGTTACTGTGAAAAGCCCCTAGTTGCCACATTCCGGCGCCTGTTCAGGTACACTGAGGGAGAATTCAGAATGTCCAAATTACCTAACAGCAAGTCTTTTGGGACTTGTGGGAAGAAACTGGAGCACCCGGAGGGAACCCACGCAGACATGGGGAGAACATGCAGACTCCGCACAGACAGTGACCCAAGCCGGGAATCAAACCTGGGACCCTGGCGCTGTGAAGCCACAGTGCCAACCTCTGTGCTACTATGCTGTCCATGAAGGAAGGTATTGGGAAATTAAAATCTTCAGAGAAGACTAGGAGTCAAGGGCCTGGTTTTGGACAGGGCACACATTATGATTCCAAATGACAAGATCCAGCCAAAGAATGCATGTGCTGATGTGACCTATTGTGAAATCTCCAGTGATGGAACAGCTCTGCCGAAACTTACAAATGTAATTGATTGATTAATTAATTATGCATTTGTTCTGCCAAAGCGCATTCATGGGTATGTTAACAAAAAATGTCTGAGTTGAGTATTCTTGGACTTCATTGCACATTACAGTAAAAGGGATAACAGATAATAATTAGAAAATGAGCCTCTGTTGATGAATGAATGAGTTGAGCTGCTGACTGCCAAATGACACAAAGACTATACTATCAAATGGGAGTGAAAAAAAGCAAAGCAGTGCATGCTTTCACAAAACTTCTTCAGCCATTAAGTTTGGATACTTCATTTATCACTTGTTAATAGTTGAATTAGTAAAATAATAAGCAATTGTCGTAACAATGCTGTCCACACTCAGAATGTGTTCAATGAATTATTGATTTTTCATTATTGTGTTATTGCAAACAATCTGGATTTAGTTTTTATTCCAGATATTTCCTTTTGGCTTCTGGAGGCAATACAGTGGAAAGCTCTGGAGCAGGGAGGCTTGGCTGCTATTAAAGTAATGTGCTCCGGTCATGATTGGGAAAAGCAGGGGTGAGGCTGAGAAAGAGAGAGCCAAGGGTTCCATGTGAGGTCTGGAGGAGCATTTCTGCTGAACATTACAGAAAATATTTCAAACTTGCAAACCCAGAACCAGACCATTTAGCGAGAAAGGTGTGGGAGCAATAAGTAACTCTCTCCCATGAAAAGCAACAAATTCTAACTCACTTTAAATCTGAGACCAATAATATTTGGTGGATAAGGATATAAAAGGGTAAAGAGTCAAGGCAAGTGAATGGAGTTAAGATACAGATAAATCACACTATCACTGAATGCAGAACAGGTCTGAGGACTGATTGGTTTATCTAATTTACCTAACAAGCACGTCTTTCGGGACTTGTGGGAGGAAACCAGAGCACCCGGAGAAAACCCACGCAGGCACGGGGAGAACGTGAGAAGATAGCTAGCTAACGGGAAACAGACAGTAGGCATCAATGGATCATTGTCTGGTTAGCAAGATGTAATGAGTTGTATGCCACTTGGATCTGTGTTGGGGCCTCAAGTATTTACAATTTATATAAATAACTTGGACAAAGGGGCCAAAGATATAGTTAAAATTTGCTGATGACACAATGGGCGCGATTCTCCCAAAAGGGAACAAAGTCATCTAGCGAGCGCGTTTAGCCACGTGTTTCCTGGCTCTCGCAGTGCCGAGAAACACATGGCTATTCAACGTGACTCGTGTTGAATAAGGGGCCTGAATAGGAAACGCGCGGCTGAGGTTGCACATAGCCCCGTTTTCGTCAGAGAGGAGCTCCGCTCGCCAGATTTGGCCATAGTAGTGAGAGATCGCGACGCCATTTTTAAAAGGCGTCCTGATCTCCAAGTCCCCGAAACAATTCACGGCATCCCCATCAGCCCGAACACTCTATGAGGGGGGTCCCCGGCCCCCCCTGCAACACCCCCAACGCCCATGCTGGCCAACTACAGCCCGATTGCGCACATGCAGAAAATGGGAGTGCCAAACTGGCACCCTGGCAGTGCATATGCCAGCTAGCAGTGCCACCTGAGTACCTTGGCAGTGCCAGACTGGCACCCAGGTGGCACTGCCAGGGTTCCCAGGTGGCACCAACAGTACCAGGGCACCACCCTGCCCAAAGGGCATACAGCTGGATGCCTCCAATCCTCTGGGAGACCCCCATGAGTGCCATTCTATCTGGTCCCTGTTTGTGGGAATCAGTGCTGAACGGCGCTCGCCCGAGGTCTCCAAGGCGGAGGAGTTGAATCCCAAAGTCTCAGGTATCTCGGGAAACTGCATATTAGAGTGAGGCGAGCTGTCTTATGCTAATATGCTGATTTGCCAAAAAGTGATCGCGCCCATTGTGGGTGGGATTTACATTTCAACTCGCGAGATAGTATTAGATTACAAGAAGAGACATATAAATTAGATGGAAAAGCATTTGACCTGAGGGTTGGGAACAGTTTAAAATTCAGCAAAGGCAGAACAAGGGATTGATTAAGAAGGGGAAAATACAATTTGAAGGTAAACTAGCAGGGAACATAAAACCCCCCAGTAACCCCGCCTAATCTGTACATCCCTGGACACTAAGGGGCAATTTAGCATGGCCAATCCACCGAACCTGCACATCTTTTGACTGTGGGAGGAAACTGGAGCACCCGGAGGAAACCAACACAGACATGGGGAGAATGTGCAAACTCCGCACAGACAGTCACCCGAGACCGGAATTGAACCTGGGTCCCTGGCTCTGTGAAGCTGCAGTGCTATTCACTATGCCATCATGTTGCCCTAAAGTCAGGACTGTGGTGGAATATTCCCCATTTTCCTGAATGAACACATCTCCAACAACACTCAAGAAGCTTGCACAAACCAGGATAAAGCAGCACGCTTGATTGCTATCCCTTCCAAAACATTCAATCCCTCACTACCGATGAATATTGGCAGCCGTGTGTATCATCTGTAAGATGCATTGCAGTAACTCACCAAGGTTCTTCAGGCAGCACCTATCAAACCATGGCCAGTACCATCTAGAAGGATAAGGGAAGCAGATAGATGGAAACACCACAACCTGGACGTTCCTCTCTGTTCCTTCACTGTCACTGGGTCAAAATCATGGGACTCCCTCCCTAACAGCACCGTGGGTGTACCTACACCTCAGGGACGGCAGCGGTTCAAGACAGCAACTCACCAGCATCTTCTGATGGACAATTAGGAATGGCCGATAAATGCTGGCCTAACCAGTGATACCCACATCCCTTAAATGAATGAAAACAAACTAACTAGCTCAGCTGACGACCAGTTGAACAAGATACTGAAAGGCTGCTGATGCTCATTTAATGGCACTTCAGCATGAGCTGCTATCTTCAGGTGGGAAGGACGAACTGGAGAAAATCTAGGGGTGAAAAAATGGGAGTGAGAGCCATTAAATAATGGCAGCATTTCCCTTCATCATCAGTGTTATTTATTAATGGAATGAGAAATGTTTAAGATGCATTTTCTGCATCAGTAAGAATGGAATAGTGAGGTGCACATCCCGTGAGAACATTCAGAAAATATTATAAATATTATTATAGAATTTGACTAGTTTCTGAAGATATATTGAGCAAGGTCAAAAATGATGGCAGAAAAAAAACAACAAACCTATCCATCAGTGCAGTCAGTCAAGGCCAAAATTATAATGTGTATGGAGCTTTTATGCCAAAGGATTCACTTTGCCAACATTCTCAGGTCACAGGAGTATTTTGTGCCTTAGAAAGTGCCTCCAAATCTCATTACTCGATTAAGCCATAAAGCGCAAACAGAATTGCTACCATTTCATGCTTTGGATCCAAGCAGCAGGCGGCATAAACTCTTCCACTTCATTCCCTTTAAGAATAGCAAATCAATTCAATGCTGAAAACTGCCAAGCACAAACGTTGTGTAGCTTTAATCATTGTCAGACGTCCCCATGGGAAACAAATGAAGAATTGAAGGAGCAACGCTTGTAAATCTAAATAGGAAATTCCATTTTGTTCCCTACAACTTCAATCATAGATATCATAGAATTTACAGTGCAGAAGGAGGCCATTCGGCCCATCGGGTCTGCACCGGCTGTAGGAAAGAGCACAAAACTGTCACTAGCTGAAATGAGACACCGCCGGACTCCCCAGACCTTTAAAAATGCAGAGGTTTTGCTCCCATTTTTGACAGATGTATTTTTTGCGGTGGGAGAATGGGATGGGGCATGATTCAGGATCTGACGGCCTACTTCCTAGGATCTTAAAAAAAGTGTCTGCTGAGATAGTAGCTGCATCGTTTAAATCCAAACCAGGAAGTCAAATCTGATTGGTCAAGGCATTACCATGTGAAATGAACCAGGGAATGGCCATTCCCCAAGCTTTTGGTGATAGAATCATAGAAATTTTACAAAGCAGATGGAGGCTATTTGGCCCATCAATTCTGAACCAACCCTATGAAAGAGCACCCTACCCAGGCCCACACCCCTGCCCCATCCCCACAACCCTACTTAACCTGCACATCTTTGGACTGTGGGAGCAAACAGGAGCACCCGGAGGAAACTGACGCAGACACGGGGAGAACGTGCAAACTCCATACAGTCACCCAAGGCCAGAATTCAACTTGGGTCCCTGAAGCTCTGAGGCAGCAGTGCTAATAACCACTGTGCCACTGTTTGGTATAAATTGTTGACCCTTTCAATTGTTAGTCTTGTGAATCTGTTCTGATGAATGCCAGATGAAAGATTTTGTCAGCGTGTTTCTTTTTCCAGCAATAATTGAAGTTCCCCATCCCTGTAATTAGTCTCATTGAACCTTTTCTGCATTCTCTCTAATGCCTTTACATCCTTCTTAAACTGTGGCACCAAAACCTGGGTGCAATACTCCGGTTGAGGCCAAACTAGTGCTTTATACAAGTTCAACATATCCTCTTTGCTTTTGTGCTCTCTGCCCTTATCAAAAAACACTAGGATGCTGTGTGCTTGATTCCCTGTAATGACTGCCTGTTAGGTTGCATGTCGATCTGATCTTATGGGAGGAATGGTAGCACAGTGGTTAGCTCTGTTACTTCACAGCGCCAGGTTCCCAGATTCGATTCCCGCTTGGGTCACTGTGCGGAGTCTGCATGTTCTCCCCGTGTCTGCGTGGGTTTCCTCTGGGTGCTCCGGTTTCCTCCCACAAGGCCCGAAAGATGTGCTTGTTAGGTGAATTGGACATTCTGAATTCTCCCTCTGTGTAACCGAACAGGCGCTGGAATGTGGCGACCAGGGGATTTTCACAGTACCTTCATTGCTATGTTAATGTAAATCTACTTGTGACAATGATAAAGATTATTATTATCTTCCTAATTGCAGCCAATGCTGGCGCGGCCTCCTCAGGGCAACTCAGCCTCGCAGTGAGGGCCTTGAATAGGCATTAGGCCAGCTATTTTCATAAACAAAGAACATTAAACCTGTTTCAGGCACTCTTTTGTGCTTTATCAATGTGATGGGTGAGAGTCTTGCAGTTCGTAATGAGCATGTCTTCAGTGATCGTTTAGTGCCCTTTGGGTCAGTACTTACACTACCATTATAACTGTTTGATTGAAGATTTTATTCCTGGATTATCTTTTATTCAACTAATTTTGAATTATAAGATTATGCCCTCTAATGAAGGGAAGAGTACTTTCTTAACAACCTTAACAATTCCCTTCATTTAAATATCTCAATAAAATCAACCCTTAGCTTTCTCATCTTTAAGAATTCAAATCCAACCCCATTCAGTTGTCACATGGGGTTTCAATTACTGCAAAGAGACTATGGTCAGTAATTTGATACAGAGCATTAATGTGGTTACTATTATTATGCAAGAAGAAGTCAACATCCCGATCTCTTTATACAGGAGAATATGCATCATTCCTTTGATTAGTGCTTCTGTACAAGTATCTTTGACTTCTAAAAAATCTAAAATCTCTTTCAGGCACTCTTTTGTCCTTTTATCAATATGATGGTTGAGAGACTTCCAGGGCGCGATTTAACGGAAACATTTCTAAGTGTTATTTTGGGCATGTTGGTGAGATCGCAGCCATATTTAGTGCTGAAAATGAGCCCCTGTCAGCACCTCGCCATTACTGGCTTTCTTGCTGCCTGATTCGCCAGACTTGCGCCTCAGTGTCACGCCGCTCACAAGGGGGAGCTGCTTTTAAATGCTCCCTCACCACTCACTCCCAGTCAACACACAAGCATTGCAGCCACAGACATGCTGCTCCCTTTGAGGATGCTGACCTGGACAGGCTTCTCGATGCTGTGAATGAGACATGGTGCATCCCGTTCCACTGAGGGAGTCGAAGGGCCAGCGGCAGGGCCACCAATGCCACCTGGGAGACAGTGGCAATGGCTGTCAGTGTGCAAGCAGCATGACCAGGAGGACCAGTGTCCAATGTCGGAAAAGACTTCCGACCTCCACCGAGCTGCAAGCGTAAGTTACCACCTCTCTCCAGGTATCAGTTCCGCCTGTCACCCCTCAATTTCCCAACTCAACCCCCCCCCCCCCTCCCCCCCCCCCCCCCCCCCCCCCCCCCCCCCATAAATCACTGGCTAACACTTCGCACCCTCCCCACATCCAATTTGTGCTTGCTCATCAGCACCCCTTGGCACCCACCAGCACAACCGTTTCATGTCCAGGTGCAGTGCCCACACATGCCACCTTCTATAGACACCCCGGCCCATCAAACGCACGGCTCATAGAAACATAGAAACAGAGAGAATAGAAGCAGAAGGAAGCCATTCAGCCCTTCGAGCCTGCTCCGTCATTTATTATGATCATGGCTGATCATCAAGTTCAATACCCTGATCCCACCTTCCCCCCCTGTCCCTTGATCCCTTTAGCCCCAAGAACTATATGTAATTCCCTCTTGAAATTACACAATGTTTTACTTTCTTCAATTACTTTCTTTGGTAGCAAATTCCACAGATTCACCACTCTCAGTGAAGACATTTCTCCTCTCCTCGGTCCTAAAAGGTTTACCCCTTATCCTCAAACTATGACCCCTAGTTCTGGACTCCCCCACCATCGGGAACATTCTTTCGGATTCTACCCTATCTAATCCTGTTAGAATTTTGTAAGTTTCTATGAGATCCCCTCTCACTCTTTTAAACTCCAATGAATACAATCCAAACCGATTTAGTCTCTCCTCATATGACAGCCCCGCTATCCCAGGAATAGGCCTGGTATACTTTCATTGCACTCCCTTCATAGCAAGAACATCCTTCCTCAGGTAAGGACACCAAATCTGCACACAATACTCCAAGTGTGGCCTCACCAATGCCCTGTACAATTGCAGTAAAACATCTTTATTCCTACAAAAGCACTGGATAAAAGCTTTGACAAAGGGTCATCTGGACTCGAAACGTTAGCTCTTTTCTCTCCCTGCAGATGCTGCCAGACCTGATGAGATTTTCCAGCATTTCCTTTTTGATCTTTATTCTTATACTCAAATCCTCTCGCTATGAAGGCCTACATTCACCTTCTTTACTGCCTGCTGCACTTTGTTATTGAAAATATGGAAAGATGTGTCATTTGAAACATGGAAGTCTGGCAATATCTGGTCTGAGAGAAACATGAGAGGATACAGGGAAAGATCCCACAAAGGGTTAACAGCAGCTGCCAGGGAAGGATTGTAAAATGCAGATAGCCTTGGTCAAGCAGGCTTAGCAAACAAGACAAACAGGATTTTGAATGAAGCTGAAAACAATGGATCACACCTTCATTGAAAGTAACTATCTTAGTAAGGATCTGGAATAGAAAGGATGAGGTTCAGTTGAATTTGGTGATAATTCTAGGTGTGAAAATTTGCTAAACCAGGTAAATTAAAGAAAACTGGAGACTATCAGTCTACGAGAAACATAATTCAAAGACAAAATCAAAGTCAAAATTATGAGCTGAGGACACAATTGGAAAATAAAACTATAGAAATGACAGGAATTAAAATTCACACTTCTATTGAAACCAAAGCATTTTGAACATCACAAAGAAAACAATGTAATCAGATCTATGAGATGAAGTCATGTCAAAATGAATACTTAGTTGGATTAGAAGGTTTAGATCAAAGATACTTTTTACAATCAAAGTGAAAAATGTTACTTTACAATAACGTGATAAAAACTTAATAACTCTTAGAAAAATATATAAACCCAAAGAAAGGGAACGGCAGAACCAGAACGAGAACCAGAACTCAGAGGGAGAGAGAGAGAAGCAGAGAAGAGAAGCAGCTCAGAGTCAGATTACAGTCAGCTCGGCCATGGGAAAGGTACAGGGCAAAGCAGATGAGCTAAAATAGCTAATACATCTAAGGAAGACTAGAATTTAAAGAGTAGGCAGATTCAGCTCAAGAGTTAACCTGAAATAGTGGTTATTCCAAAGTCTATTTTACTTACTTACTTAGCAATGAGGGACCCAGGATCGATGCTACTAAGTGGTAAGTAGATGAAATCTTCGGTGAAGGTATGGGTTATACCGGGGGATAACTTGAAAACATAGTTTGACCTGAATAGCAGGGGCTGTTTAGCACAGGGCTAAATCGCTAGCTTTGAAAGCAGACCAAGGCAGGCCAGCAGCATGGTTCAATTCCCGTAACAGCCTTCCCGAACAGGCGCCAGAATGTGGCGACTAGGGGCTTGTCACAGTAACTTCATTTGAAGCCTATTTGTGACAATAAGCGATTTTCATTTCATTTCATTTCATTTTTCATAGCACCCACTGAAGCCTGTATCGGAGTCGGGGAGTGAGAATCCCTGATCACCATTTAGAATGTCGGCCCTTTTTGGTATAGGGGGACTTCTAAGAATAGTGGTGAGTTTTCAAAAACAACCTGCATGCTTACTTTCAGTGACTGATGCATGATGTCACCAAGATCTCGCTGAGTATCCACCTCTCTTAATTTACACCCATTTAAATAATAATCTGCCTTCCTATTTTTGCCACCGAAGCGGATAACCTCACATTTATCCACATTATATTGCATTTGCCAAGCATGTACCCACTCACTCAGCCTGTCAAAATCCCGCTAAATCATTCTGCATCCTCCTCACAGCTCACCGTCCCATCCTACTTTGTATCATCTTCAAATTTGGAGACAATACATTTAGTTCCCTCATCTAAATTATTAATCTACAATGTGAACAGTAGGGGTCCTCGCACAGACTGCGGTACCCCACATGTTACTGCCTGCCAATCAGAAAAAGGCCCATTTATTCCAACTTTTATCTTCCAGTCTGCTTCCCAGCTGTCTATCCATCTCAAAACACTACCTGTAATCCCATGCGCTTTATCTTTACATGTTAATCTGCTATGTGGGACCTTGTCGAAAGCCTTCAAAATCTTCCGTTTCTGACTGTAAGGGACCTACATTTGTTTTGATCAATCTTTTTCTCTTTACATACCTATAGAAATTTTTACAGTCAGTTTTTATGTTCCCCACTAGTTTACTTTCAAATTGTATTTTCCCCTTCTTAATCAATCCCTTGGTCTGCCTTTGCTGAATTTTAAACTGTTCCCAATCCTCAGGTCTATTGCTTTATCTTGCTAATTTGTATGCCTCATCTTTGAATCTAATATTATCTCAAATTACCCCTGCAAGCCATGGCTTGGCCACAGTTCCCTTTTCACTCTTGCACCAAATAGGAACAAACAACTTTTGGAGTTCATCTGTTTGTTCCTTGAATGCCTGCCCATTGCCTGTTCACTATCCTTCCTTTCAGTAATGTTTCCCAGTCTGCCATAGCTAGCTCATACCTCATACCATCATCGTTACCTTTATTGAGGATCAGGACCTTGGTCTCAGAATCAACTACCTCACTATCCACCTTGATAAAGAATTCTACCATATTAAGATCACTATCAACAAGGGTTCTCTCACAAATGGATAGCCAACTAGTCCTTTCTCATTGCACAACACCCAGCCCAAGATGGTCTGTTCCCTTGTTGGTTCATCAACATACTGATCCAGAAAAACATCCCATTTACACTCCAGAAATTCTTCCTCTATTGTACTGTGACTAATTTGAGTCACCCAATCTATATGTTGATTAAAGTCACCCATAATCACAGATGTCCGTTTGTCACATGCAGCTGATTTCCTGTCTACTGCTATTCCCAACATTACCACTGCAGTTTGGTGGTCTGTACACCATTCCTACAAAATGTCTTTGCCCCTTAATGTTTCATAACACAACCCAGACAAATTCTCCATCATCTGTACTAATATCTTTCTTCAATATTGTATCAATACCGTCTTTAATCAACAATGCAACTCCACCACCTTTTTCTTTCTGTCTGTCCTTCCTACAACTGACTAGCCCACAATGGTTAGTTCCCATCCTTGGTCACCTTGGAGTCATGTCTCCGTAATCCCAACTATATCATATTCCTTTACATAACTCTGTGCAATTAATTCATCCATTTTATTTCGAATGCTCTGTGCGTTCAGGTACAAAACCTTAAGACTAGTCCTGGAGTCTGCTTTAGCACAGGGCTAAAGGGCTAGCTTTTAAAGCAGACCAAGGCAGGCTGGCAGCACGGTTCAATTCCCGTACCAGCCTCCCCAAACAGGCACCGGAATGTGGCGACTAGGGGCTTTTCACAGTAACTTTATTTGAAGCCTACTTGTGACAATAAGCAATTTTCATTTCATTTCCTTTTAAGGTACCTTGTCCCGTCCCTACTATTTTGTACAGTGTTATTATCTGAACAGACCCTTGATTTCTCTGCCTATCACTTTTCTTATTCTCCTTTCTGTCTTTTTTTGTTCTTGATTCCTCCTGCTCCTCTGAATCCTTACGTATGTTCCCATCCCCCTGTCACATTAGTTTAAAACCTCTCCAACTGCTCCAGCAAGTACCATCCTCCCCACAAAACATCAGCAGTTCCATGGTACCACCCTGCCCAAGGGGCATGCAGCTGGGGACCTCTGGTCCCCTGGGAGACCTCAGGCGAGTGCCATTCCATCTGGTCACCGTTTGTGGAGACCAGTTTTTTTGTCAAAAAATATACTTTATTCATAAAATCTATCATAAACATTACAGAACATTTCAAATTGTCTTGACTGTACATTTCCATCAGAGTTACACATTCCCTTGACTTTCTACCATTCAATTTTGATAACTTTACACACATATCGCTCTTTACGTTACAATTCCTTCCTAAACATTTACATTGTCATGTTTCCTTTATACATTGGAGTGTTAATGACCCAGACCGAGGGGGGTTTGCACTGTTATCCACCCCTCGGTGTACATTTGCTGGGAAGACCTTACACTGTGGTTTTTCCCCATTGTGGAGACCAGTACTAAACGGTGCCCGCCCAATGTCTCTGAGGCAAGGGAGTTTGATCCCACACCTCGGGTAACTCAGGAATCTGCACATTAAAGTGTGACTAGCTGTCTCGTTTTAATATGCAGATTTGCTAAAAAGTGCTCCCGTCCACAATGGGCAGGATTCACATCACAACGTCAGATTTCAGAAACGAAAGCTTTTTATGCAGGTCCAAATATCTTTCTGTTTTTCTAGTGGTGATTAATGTGGTGCCTATTTTTCCCTTGACAATTGGTTCAGATTTTCAAATTGATATCTAACCCTTAAATGTGAAGCTTCAAAAGCTACCACTCTGGGAATGGACATATCTTTTACAAAAAGAGTTTAGCCTCAACAATACCCCTAAACAACAAAATTAATTTCTTAAAATATATCACAAGAATTTGTCCTAAAATTCAGGAAGAATTTTTTATTTAATTGATTTCTCAAATCTCACTCATCACTTACCTAATGTCTCTGTATATGAAGCCCTCCATCCTCCATAAGTAAAAAATGTGTTTATTTTAAACACGAGGAATATAGAGCTATCGGTACTTCTCAGAACTGGTGGAAGTTTTGAGCCACAGAATTGGCCTAAAAGTGGTGCCAGAGTGTTTGAACCATCATGGACAGCCACATAGATAGAGGTGCATGCTGGTGAAGTCTCAAGGTCGAATTCATTGAATCTGAGGAGGAAAATAACTAGATTACCAAACTCTTTAAATATGATCTCATGTTGTAAATATGATTTCTATTTCATAGCTATTTTGGTAAAAGGCTAAAATTGATTTTCTTATGTTTATTACAATGGTCCTGAAATTAGTCCATGGGATATTGAAGTATCGACCTATTAATTTTAAATTGTTTTATGCCTCAGCCCTAATCATACCGAAAAGTACTCAGATATTGCTAAACCTGTGCATACTACTATCAGTGATATAACTGGCTTCTGAACCAACATGTTCAGTTCTGTGAGCCTATCCACATAGTTTGAGACTATAAATTTTGAAATCAGCCCAGCTGCTTTCCTCATTGGCCAGTATTATAATTAAGAAAACTCATCTCGACAAAGAAAGGTTTAAATTTTTATTGTATACTATTACATCTCTGGGTAACAGTTCAGACTACTTCACAGAATCATAGAATGATACAGCAGCGGAGCAGACCATTCAACCCATCATGCCTATGTTGGTGCGATGGTACATTTATCCAATTAGTCCCACTCTTCGCTCTGCACACAGCCCCTATCTCAGAGCTCCACAGGGAATTCCAGGTGTGGTCTCACCAATGCTATGTGACATCTTGTAGCAAGACTTCCTTATTCTTGTACTCCAATTCCCTTTCAATAAAGGTCCACGTGTTATTTGCCTTCCTAATTGTTTGCTGTACCTGCATGCTAACTTCTGGAATTCCTTGTATGAGTACACCTAAGTCTCACTAGACATCAACTTTTACTAATTTCACAGCTTTTAATAAACATTCTGCTTTTCTATTCTTTTGCTCAAAGTGTTTCTCGTATTATACTCCATCAACCACTTTGTTGCTCACCAACTTAACATGTCTACATCTCTTTCCAGCCATTTGGTGTCCTCCTCACAGCTTATATTCCATGCATTCTTTGTATTCTCACTGTCTCTTCATCTAAGTCATTACTTTGATTGTAAGTAGCTGAGGCGCAGCAATGATCCTTGCAACATTCCACTAGTCACAGCCTGTCAACTTGAAAATGTCCCATTTATTCCGACTCTTTGCTTCCTTTTTAAAAATTCATTTAAGAGATGTGGGCCTCGCTGGTTAGGCCAGAATTTATTGCCCACCCCTAGTTGCCCTTCAAAAGGTGGTGGTGAATTGCCTTCTTAAACCACTGCGGTCCTTGAGATGTAGGTACACCCAATGTGCTGTAAGTGAGCGAGTTCCAGGAAGTTGCCCAGCGACAGTGAAGGAATGGCGATATAGTTCCAAGTCAACGTGGTGAGTGACTTGGAGGAGAATCTCCAGGTGGTGGGGTTCCCAGGTATCTGCTGCTCTTGTCCTTCTAGATGGTAGTGGTCAAGAGTTTGGAAGGTGTTGTCTAAGGAACCTTGGTGAGTTACGTCCATTATCCAATCCTCTATTCATCTTACACCCAACTTTGATTGGAGAGAGAGAGCCGGGACAGTGCTGGGAGAGGTGAGAGCACAAAAGGTGTGGCAGGAGTGACTTTAGACACGGAGTGCTGATTGGAACAGAGTGCATCTGAGTTTAGGTGAGTGACTGAGTTCGGGTGAGTGGCGAGAGAGGGCTGTGTTTTTATTGGTGTTCGGGTTTATCCTTGAGGTTCTTTAAAAAAATTAAAAAATAATTTAAATGAATTAACTAGTTGAATATGGCTGGACAGGTGATGTGCTGTTGCTGTATGATGATGGAACTGGTGGATCCCATTGAGACCGTCAGTGACCACATCTGCAGCAAGTGTTGGCTGCTCGAGGAACTTCGGCTCAGAATTGATGAGCTGGAGACCGAGCTGCACACACTGCGGCACATCAGGGAGGGGGAACATTACCTGGACGCTTTGTTTCAGGAGGCAGTCACACCCGGTAGAATAAGTACTGTTAATTCGGGCAGTGGTCAGGGACAGAGTGGTGTGACTGCAAGGGAGGCAGGTAGGGGATCCTGAGTTTAGGAGTTGAGGAGCCTCAGCCCTTGACCTTGTCCAACAGGTATGAGGTACTTGCTCCCTGTGTGGATGAGGAAGAGGGCTGTAGGGAGGATGCGTTGACTGACCACTGCACCGTGGTACAGGAAGCCATTCAAGAGGGGGGAGCAAAAAGACAAGTGGTAGTTGTAGGGGATTCTATAATTAGGGGGATTGATGGCATCCTTTGTAAGCCAGATCGAGAGTCCTGCATGGTATGTTGCCTGCCCGGTGCCAGGGCGAGGGACATCTCTGATCGGCTTGAAAGGATTTTGGAGGGGGAGGATCCAGTTGTTGTGGTCCACGTTGGGACTAACAACATAGGTAAGACTAGGAAAGAGGACCTGTTTGGGGATTATCAAACACTAGGGACTAAATTAAAGAACAGGTCCTCCAGGGTTATAATCTCTGGATTACTACCCGAGCCACGTGCCAATTGGCATAGGGTTGAGAAAATTAGGGAAGTTAACACGTGGCTAAAGGAGTGGTGCGGGAAAGAGGGATTCTATTTCATGGGGCATTGACATCAGTACTGGGGCAGGAGGGACCTGTACCATTGGGACGGTCTTCACCTGAACCATTCTGGGACCAGTGTTCTAGCGAATAGGATAAATAGGTTGGTCACAAGGACTTTAAACTAGCAAGTTGGGGGGAAGGGAAGTGTAAAGCTATGGACAGTATAATGGTTAATGGAGATCAAGGCAGCAGGTTACGTGACAGGTTATTATGTAGAGATATGGGTTCAAAGACAAGGAAAATTAGGAGAAAGGGTAAGAGGATAAATAAATTGCGAAAAGTTACTGATCAAGGTGTTAAGATTCATAACAAAGACATAAAAAACAGCAGAAGTGTACTTTACCTGAATGCTCGTAGTATACAAAATAAGGTAAATGAGTTGATGGCGCAAATCATCGTGAATGACTATGATTTAGTGGCCATTACTGAAACATGGTTAAAAGATGGTCACGACTGGGAGTTAAATATCCAAGGGTATCAGACTATACGAAAGGATAGAATGGACGGGAAGGGCGGTGGTGTAGCTTTGTTGTTTAAGGATGGCATCCGGGCAATAGTAAGGGATGATATTGGTGCTATGGAGGACAAGGTTGAATCAATTTCGGTGGAAATCAGGAATAATAAGGCAAAAAGGTCACTGATAGGAGTAGTCTATAGGCCACCAAATAGTAACAGGATGGTAGGGCAGGCAATAAGCAAAGAAATAATGGATGCATGTAGAAATGGTACAGCGGTTATCATGGGAGATTGCATATCGATTGGTTTAACCAGGTTGACAAAGGCAGCCTTGAGGAGAAGTTTATAGAATGTGCCCGGGATAATTTCCTGGAACAGTATGTAATGGAACCTACAAAGGAACAAGCGGTCCTCGATCTGGTCCTGTGTAATGAGGCAGGATTGATTAATGATCTCATAGTTCGGGATCCTCTTGGAAGGAGCGACCACAATATGGTGGAATTTAAAGTACAGTTGGAGGATGACAAGGTAAAATCAAACACTAGTGTTTTATGCTTAAACAAGGCGATTACAATGGGATGAGAGAAGAACTAGCTAAGGTAGACTGGGAGCAAAGACTTCATGGTGAAGCAGTTGAGGAACAGTGGAGAACCTTCCGAGCGATCTTTCACAGTGTTCAGAAAAGGTTCATACCGACAAAAAAGAAAGACGGTAGAAAGGGGAAAAATCGACCATGGATATCTAAGGAGGTGAGGGAGAGTATCAAATTGAAGGAAAAAACATACAAAGTGGCAAAAAATAATGGTAGACTAGAGGACTGGGAAGTCTTTAGGGGACAACAGAAAGCTACTAAAAAAGCCATAAAGAAGAGTAAGGTAGACTATGAAAGTAAACTGGCTCAGAACATAAAAGCAGATAGTAAAAGCTTCTACAAATATATAAGACAAAAAAGAGTGGCTAAGGTAAATATTGGTCCTTTGGAAGATGAGAAGGGAGATTTAATAATAGGAGACGGGGAAATGGCTGAGGAGCTGAACAGGTTTTTTGGGTCAGTCTTCACAGTGGAGGACACAAATAACATGCCAGTGACTGATGGAAATAAAGATATGATAGGTGAGGACCTTGAGACGATTGTAATCACTAAGGAGGCAGTATTGGGCAAGCTAATGGGGCTAAAGGTAGACACGTCTCCTGGCCCTGATAGTATGCATCCCAGAGTGTTAAAAGAGATGGCTAGGGAAATTGTAAACGCACTAGTGATAATTTATCAAAATTCACTAGACTCTGGGGTGGTCCCAGAGGATTGGAAAGTCGCAAACGTGACACCACTGTTTAAAAAAGGAGGTTGGCAGAATGCGGGTAATTATAGGCCGGTAAGCTTAACTTTGGTTGTAGGGAAAATGCTGGAATCTATCATTAAGGAGGAAAGAGCAGGGCACCTGGAGGGAAATTGTCCCATTGGGCAGACGCAGCATGGGTTCACAAAGGGTAGGTCGTGTCTGACTAATTTGGTAGAATTTTTTGAGGACGTTACAAGTGCAGTAGATAATGGGGAGCCAATGGATGTGGTATATCTGGATTTCCAGAAAGCTTTTGACAAGGTGCCACACAAAAGGTTGCTGCATAAACTAAAGATGCATGGCATTGAGGGTAAAGTGGTAGCATGGGTAGAGGATTGGTTAACTAACAGAAAGCAGAGATTGGGGATAAATGGGTGTTTCTCTGGTTGGCAACCTGTAACTAGTGGGGTCCCTCAAGGATCAGTGTTGGGCCCGCAGTTGTTCACAATTTGCATAGACGATTTGGAGTTGGGGACCAAGTGCAATGTGTCAAAGTTTGCAGACGACACTAAGATGAGTGGTAAAGCAAAAAGTGCAGAGGATACCGGAAGTCTGCAGAAGGATTTGGATAGGTTAGGTGAATGGGCTAGGGTCTGGCAGATGGAATTCAATGTTGCCAAGTGTGAGGCTATCCATTTTGGGAGGAATAACAGCAGAATGGATTATTATTTAAATGGTAAGATGTTAAAACATGCTGATGTGCAGAGGGACCTGGGTGTGCTGGTGCACGAGTCGCAAAAGGTTGGTGTGCAGGTGCAACAGGTGATTAAGAAGGCTAATCGAGTTTTGTCTTTAATTGCTAGAGGGATGGAGTTCAAGACTAGGGAGGTTATGCTGCAATTGTATGGGGTGTTGGTGAGGCCGCATCTGGAGTATTGTGTTCAGTTTTGGTCTCCTTACCTGAGAAAGGACATATTGGCACTGGAGGGAGTGCAGAGGAGATTCACTAGGTTGATCCCAGAGTTGAGGGGATTAGATTATGACGAGAGGTTGAGTAGACTGGGACTGTACTCATTGGAGTTTAGAAGAATGCGGGGGGGGGGGATCTTATTGAAACATATAAAATTATGAAGGGAATAGATAGGATAGATGCGGGCAGGTTGTTTCCACTGGTCGCGGAAAGCAGAACTAGGGGGCATAGCCTCAAAATAAGGGGAAGTAGATTTAGGACGGAGTGTAGGAGGAACTTCTTCACCCAAAGGGTTGTGAATCTCTGGAATTCCTTGCCCAGTGAAGCAGTTGAGGCTCCTTCTTTAAACGTTTTTAAGAAAAAGATAGATGTCTTTCTAAAGAATAAAGGGATTCGGGGATATGGTGTACGGGCCGGAGACTGGAGCTGAGTCCACAAAGATCAGCCATGATCTCATTGAATGGCGGAGCAGGCTCGAGGGGCCAGATGGCCTACTCCTGTTCCTAGTTCTTATGTTCTACCTTCATGAACCCTCATCTTGCATATTAACATGCTTGGTCCACCTTATCAACCAGATGGTTAGAATGTGTGCCTCAGTTAATCATTGAGTTAACTTGCAAGCATACAATTAATTATTTCGAAACGCAGAAACAGTTGTGTCGGCAAATATAACAGGCAATTTGATGTATTCCAGACAGGATATGGTTAACACCTCACAACATGCATCAACACTTTTTGCATTTCACTGTGCAGAAATTGAAGGCTTAAATAAATGAAGACTATTCGTTTGACAACTTGATCCGTTAATTTGCTGAGCCAGAAAGCCAAAAAGACAGGTCAGTGACATATTCATTGATCTCAGTTGAAACAGTGAAAGGAATCCTACAACTGGCCTTAGGTTAGGGAAGGGAAATCAGATAGGGTTCTTGTTCCGTAAGCAATGTACTGGAATGTTTACTAAATTGCCCATGCGTGAATATTAGATGAGAAAAGGATTGGGCTCAAGTATGATCCAACTGTGTTCGAATTCCCTGATGGGACAGATTAACATTTATTGATTGTTACATGTGATTGATGGTCATGTCAGCCAAGTATCAGGCTAATAGCCATGAAACTGTATTCGTACCAAAGTGTGAGAATTCTTTTTAAAATATTACAAAGAGGAATGTTTCTTTACTTACTTCAATTTAACAATCCTGTTCTTTCCAACAACAATGAGGTATGTACAGTTGATGTCATTGTATTCAGCGCGTGAGTAGGTCGGGCTGGAGATACTGCCAGATGATGCGTGGAATGTACCTCCACAGGCTTAAAACAAAGGACCACAAATGCAATGAGCAGCTAGCCTCACTATGTATAATATAATTGACAGAATTTAAGGCATTTCCATTGTTAAATTGATGTTATAGATTATTACATTTGCTGAAAAAGCAATTAAAATACACCAAAATCAATATTTACTAACGAGGCGTAACACCATTAACACGTCATAGTCACCAGGAAAACCACACAAGAGGGTTAAGGCTGAACTGACTACTGACCATGCATGAATAGCACACCTTTGCTCTTAATACTGAATATGTTATTATGCTTATCAATAATATGCAGAAATAAATATTAACATGTAGGGTGTTTCTTTTTATTCTTGCAATACTTCTTGCATCTGAAATCCCAAAGTGGATTGGTTCCTTTTATTAATGATTAGGAGGCAAAAGAGGAAAAGGTACATAGTAGACAAAAGAATAATCAACGGAGAACATTGACAAATGGTACATCGACAAACAGTGATTGATTACAGTGCGGAACAAGCGGCCAAACAAAGCAAACAAAGCAAATACATTTTAGGATTAAGGATGAATTAACGATTCACCTTAATCTTCTCGGCCAAAGCTACCTCATGCCCCCTTTTTGCCCTCCTAATTTCCTTCTTGAGTATACTCTTGTATCCCCTGTACACCGCCAGGGAATCCTGAGCCATGCCTCCTTCTTTTTCCTGGTCAAAACCTCAATATGTTTTGTCATCCAGGGTTCCCTACTCCTGCCAGCCTTATCCTTCACTCTAACAGGAACATATAGACCCTGAACTTTATCTGTTTCACTTTTAAAAGCCTGCCACTTGCAAGAGGCCCCTTTGCTCTCAAACAAGCTACTCCAATCCAACATGATAAATATTTTCAGGGATCGGTGTAATTTGCATAACTTTCATCACCAAGAGTGGCTCAGTGATACAAGTACTAACTGAGCTGCCCAAGTTCTGAAGGACCTATCTGCCAGACTGGGCCTGCTGCAGGTGCTGAGAGAAACAACAGCAGGCAAAAATCTAGATGACCTCCTCCTCATAAATTTACATGTCACAGATCCATCTGTCCATGACAATATTGTTGTTGTCCCCTGACTCCACACTATCTGACCTTATTCGTTCGTATATTATGGGGCATCTTATTGAGAGCCTTTTGAAAATCCCAATGATTACAATCATTACATCATTATTGTTTACACTTTCTGTTATCTTCTCATAAAATGTGTATATGGACCTCCAAAAGGCATTTATTAAAGTTTAACACAAGAGATTATTAGCAAAAACAGAAGCACGTGAGTTGGAAGCAACTTTATGAAAGAGTTGGACAGTGGTTAGGATACCAGGTAGACAGGAATACATAGCAGCTGCAAAGCCAACTTCAGGTGACATCCCCATGACTTAGGTTCTAGATTTGGCAAGCTCTTTTACTGTTCCTGTGAGGCTAAGAATGTTCCTTGTTCACCCTGCATTTTTCCACAGGAGTAGCTACAATAAATGTTGAACTATTAAAACAATCTTTCCAAAGTTCAGCAACTGGTTTTATCTTGTATGATCAGGTCAGAAAGAGATGATTCCGAAAAGTGTAGAATTATAACACAAACAGATGTGGCCTCTGCCGAAAAATTGGGATAACCTTTCATTTTAGACATTATTAATTTTAAAATTGTACTCCGTATACAATTGATACATTATCTAAACCAACCACAGAATTCAGAGATGCACAAGAGGTTAGTGTGCAAAATTAAAGCGCAAAAGGTCAGGGGTAATAAACTGGCATGGATTAGGAATTGGTTAGCAGGCAAGAAACAGAGATTAGGAATAAACAGGTCTTCTTTAAAGTGTCAGTCAGTGAGTAGTGGGATACCAAAGGGGTTAATGTTTGAGCCCCAGCTAGTCAGAATATACATTAATGATTTGGAGGATGGAATCAAATGTAACATTTCCAAGTTTGCTGACAACACAAGACTAGGTGGAATTGTGAATGGTTAGGAGGAAGTAAAGAGGCTTCGAGGCCAATTAGACAAATTGAGTGAGTGGGCAAAACGTGGCAGATGCAGTGTAATGTAGATACATGTGAAGTAATGTACTTTGTGAGGAAAAGCAGAATGGCAGAGTATTATTCAAATGGTGATAGATTGGGAAATATTGATGAACAAAGGAACCTGGGTGTCGTAGTACACTAGTCATTGAAATCATGCATGCAGGTGCAGCAAGCAGCTTGGAAGGTAAATGGTATGTTGACATTCGTTGCAAGGGGAATTGAGTACAAGAGCAAGGATGTCTTTCTGCAGCTGTACAGGACCTTGGTGAGATCACAACTGGAGGAGTGTGTGCAGTTTTTGGTGTCCCTACTCTCTTCTCTGCGATCAACTACATCAAGTCAGCCATATTCTGATCTAATGACTAGGAGATATCCACTGTTAGATTTGGTGAAGAGATCGATCAAGTCTCCTGTGATTTCAAGAGGAGAAGGTATTTCTCTGATCAAAATACAGAAAAATATTTTTTGTATTGATCATTTAATTGATGAACGATGCATGTGATGTTCCAAAGAGCAAAAAACCTCTGTGGCATCATTTATTTTTCCATGAAGGTTAAGTGCAGATTTCTCAAATTAAGGTAAAAATATGACACAGAATGTAGTCTGTTGACTTGGTGCAAATTGGTCTCAACTTTGCCATCAGTTCTGCAGGGAAGATGCATTCCTGTGGGAGAGGGTCGGACAAATTGGAAGAATCATCTCTTGGTGATACTTGATACCTGCTAACAGATTATCTCAGGGCAATAAAGATGAGCCATGGGACCATCCAACCATCCACTTCTTCCATGACTGTCTGTATTGCATGATATACACAACATATACTGCAGGCACTCACATGGTTTCTTTGACAGCACCACCCTAATGCACAACCTCAATGACCTAAATGGACAAGGGCAACTAGTGTATGGCAGCACCACCACCTCCAAGTTCCCCCGCTGCTATTGTCACATAACATGTGGAGATGAACAAATTATAATTTTAGTAAAGGGAGTGCAGTTCCGACACAGCACAGCAATACAAAAAGCAATATTACCCAATTACAACTGTAAATTCTGATGAACTACTCACATGCTAAATGGTAGTTGACCATGAATCCTGTTTTTGTTTTCTTCTTGTCTGTTTTGAAGGCCAGTAGCACTGGGCCATAGCTACTGATTGGTCTTGGGTTTGCAGAACCACAAAGGGTAGCAACAAGATTTCCACTTGCCCTAGTCCCACTGTATATCTTCAAACTGTCATGCGAACAGGGTGAATATCCTGTAAGGATTTGTGAGATAAAAATGTGGCATTAACTGAAGGTTGATTTAGAACTTTTCCAAACTTTTGCTTGGAATATATATGAATTATTTATAGTCGATGAAGCAGCTTGACACCGTATATGATCATTCCACTTGATTGGCAGCCCTTCCAACACTTTAAACATGCAAATCCTCCACAATTGGCTATGGCATATACAATACACAGGATGTACTGCATGGCTTGACAGAACTTCCTCATCTTAGAATCTCAACCACCTCGAAGGACAAGGTCAGCAGGTGTATGGGGACGCCATCACCTCCCCATTTCCCTCCAACTTCTGACTTCAACATATATCACTGTTCGCATCTACGCTGGATCAAAATCCTGAAACTCCTTACTTGACAGAATAATGGGAGTACCTATATACCACATGGCTGTGTTGGTTCAAGAAGACCCACCGTTACTTGCTAAAGGACAACTAGGCATGTGCATTAAGTGCTGACCCTGCTTTTGCCCACACATTGAGAATTAATTTTAAAAATATGAACATGAATCTATTGGAACTTAATAATAACAATAATATCAGCAATCGATGAGAAAAGAAAATATCTTAATTGGAATACAGTATATTTGTACATCCAGTCTCATTTTCATCAGAATTCTTCCTGGATAACCCAAACTACTCTGCAGGCCGCAGCTACTACCTGGCTTAGTGAAGCTAAATCAGCTAAACAGAATGAAAGATCTAAGGTTACATTTGTTGTGTGAGATGCTGATGTACAAATACTTTGCCAAGCAGGTCTGACTCCAGAATACTGCCACCATGAGAGGCAGAAGTGAGACCAGGAGAACTTAGATCCGGTTCTGAAGAAGGTTCAATGACCTCATACATTCTGGCAAGGTAAGTGTAACTTCCACCCCCTCTACACAGGTCTCAGGGCTTGTATCCTCCAGTAGATACAGACCTGAGAAACTTCAGGGCACATGCTGCTCCTGAGCGTGTGTTCCCAGGAATTTAATGACCCTTAGTATGGCTTACAGCCTCTGGCACTTCTGGAGGAGTGCATTGCAGAATACCATCCAACTTGTCCAAGCAACAGAACCCCATATTCAGAAGACTGATAGACTGCTCAGTGATTCTCCTGCTAAGCAGATAGCTGTGCTTGTATCGCCTCTATACCTCTGTCTGGGACTCCTGTAGAAAGGTGAGCAACCTGGGATATTCTGTGTCCCCCTCAGGTCCACCCACAGAGTTTGGAGCAAAGATCTAAGGCAGCCTGGACTGTCAGAGTATGAAAAGGTCAGAGCAGCTCAGCTGTGAGGGTAGTGAATGTACACTTGGAGGTGGTTGCATTTGAATTTGACTGGCCACATGGGTGCAATTGATAATGTACGGCACCTGGGAAATCCAGGGATGGGGGCAAAACTCACTGGCCTTTGTGCCTTTGAAGATGTATATCTTGTAGATGGAGTGTACTGTCCAGCTCTGACAAAGAGAGCATCAGTGACCAGCAAGATGCAGTGGTGTGCTGCCATTTGTGAGATGCCACTGAGGTCTGCAGCAGACTCTTGGAAAGGGAAAGAGGCAGCAACGTTCAAGCCCACAGTGACTTTTCCCGGAACTGGCAGGACATGGCAGCCAGTGCTGTGAAGTGAGAGATCTTTGGCAATGACGTCCTTGGTCTATCTACTTGGAGAGATTCAGTCTCTTGCAGCACTGAGACTCGGTCACCTCTAGGTAGCCCCATCTTTGGTAATAGAGCCTGTCATGGAGGTTTGGTCTCCGTGTCCTTTCTGCCCTTTGCTCTTCTCCCCTGCCCTCCTGCTTTTTGGGATTCTGCCCTTTCTGCAGAGGCTGTTGACCCTCATCACCACTGGGCCCAAACCCTGACAGTTATGCCCCCATTACCAGCTGCAGCTTTCCTGCTGAGAAGGGGAGACTCCCATTTTGATGAGAAAACTTGTCTTCTGCTCTTCGACCTCGCGATACCAGGGGTTATGATCCTATTCAATGTGTGAGCATTGTGTGCCCACTCACCCTCCCAGCTGTACAGCACCTTACTACAGACTGAGTACTACTCTGCTCTATCTGGCCCTATTATGGGGTCAGAGTGATTCCTTGAGGCAGTCATGACTGGTTCTCCACTCTTTACCTACCTCCTTTCAGCTGACCTACAATAGAAGGCACTTGTGACCCTTCATAATTCCATCCTCAAACGTTAACAAAGTCTTAAAGAGTTTATAAACTGCCTTTATTGGCTGTAATATGGAGAAGACAAAGCTCCTTGTCCCACCCTCTCCCTGTACGGCACCAGGAATGGTGCCCTGAAACTGAAATGCTGGTTGGCTCAACCGCCACCTCTATATCTGCCCTCAGGGGGTCCTGAAAATTCAGCCCCAAGTGTGGGCCATATTTTCACACATTCGAAACACATCCGCTTACATAAAGTTAAAATCAGGTCGACAAGAGCTGTGCAGAGAATTAGTGTGGTTTGAACAAGATTCAAGTGAAGTTTCTATTTTCACAATTCTAAACATCTAGCAATAAACCCTAGTACTTTGCTTTTTACTGGCTTCGTTATCCTGTGTCACTACTTTTAGTGATTTGTATCCCCAGACCCCTTTGCTCCTCTCATTCAGGACGTTATGGACAGGAGCGGAGTTAATTTAAACAGCACTATTTTCTCCTCACGCCATTCACCCATAAACACAATGATGCTTTGATTTGTTTCCTTTGTTATAAATGGTGGCGTTTTTCTCAACCCTTCAGTTTTTGTCCAATCTAATTTTCTATTAATAGCCCAAGAAGATGAAAATTGTCCCAATCTCAGAGAACGATAGGCTGCTCTCCACTTTGATGGAGATGGAGCTGACTGGTGGTGATTTAACCTGAAGATCACCATGCCTCAGGCGTGAGACAAGGTTGAGAAGGCGGGGCCTTCATGGATAACCTCAGCAAGTACGGGAGTTGACCTCACGCTATTGGCGTCGCTCAGCACCACACACCAGCCGTCCAGCCAACTGAGCTAACTAACCTCCTAAACTTGAGATAGGATGAACTCAAAGGGTTAGTTCTGTCGAGAGACAAACAGAGTTAATAGCCACAAACTAGCAACTGTGTTTGGACATTTGAGGGTGTTTGCCCTTCCGCTTGGGGATCTTGATGTCTGTGGGGGGTGGGGGCTCCCTGGGTCCATGGGGAGTCTCGATGTCCCTGGTGGGTGGGTGGGGGGGGATGTTTCCCTTCTGCATAGGGAGGTCTCAATGTCAATGAAACGAGGGAGGTATGTGCTTTTTATTTCAATTGGAGGTCAGGCGCCCTTCTCATTGCTGGCTCCCTTAGCCCTGCCCCTTTAGCTGAACGTATAAATCTTGCTTCCCCTCTGAAATTGCACAGAGCGCTATTCATAGAATTATAGAATCTCTACAGTGCAGAAGGAGGCCACTCAGTCCTTCGAGTCTGAAAAACTACTCCACTTGGACCACTCTGCCATCCTATCAGTGCCACAGCACTTAACCTGCACATCTTTGGACTGTGGGAGGAAACCGGAGCGCCCGGGCGAAACCTACACTGACACGAGGAGATCATGCAAACTTCACACAGATTGTCACTTAGGGCAGGAATCGAATCCAGGTCCCTGGCGCAGTGAGACAGCAGTGCTAAACACTGTACCACCATGGTGTTCAATATGGCGCAAAACGATGGCTGTGCAGCCTGCGAACCTCACACTGGTTTTCTTGCCTGAGCCAACACTCTGTGCATTTTTGGGAAGATTCTAGCCAACATTTTGAGTCTGTATGATTCTTCTTCAGAGTTGAAGAGTTGGAGGAGGGGTAGAGATGTGATGGGTTATATAGTTGGAGAGGGGGGTGGAGAAATGGAACAGAATAGAAGGCCAGGATTGATGGGAGCTAACGAGATGATGACAAAAATATCATTGACACAAGAAAAAGGGAGTGTTAATGGTAGTATTAAAGACGAAAGAAGATGCGGATTGTGGCACAAAGGAACGTGTTAATAGGAGAACAAAGGTCACTGCTCAGTGAGAGCAAAACTAAAGAACAAGTGACAGATGGCACGGTGGGAGGGTAGGCGGCGTGTTTGGTTGTACTGGGATAAATAAAAAGGGGTCAAGGTGGAGGAGAAAGTTTACAGTCTAAAGTAGTTGAACTCAATGTTGAGTCCAGAAGGCTGTAACGTGCTTAATTGGGAGATGAGGGGCGAGATTCTCCGACCCCCCGCCGGGTCGGAGAGGGGGAATCGCGCCGCGCCAGTTGGCGGGCCCCCCTCCCCGTGATTCTCCGGCCCGAATGGGCCGAAGTCCCGCTGCTAGGATGCCTGTCCCGCCGGCGTGGATTAAACCACCTCTCTTACCGGCGGGACAAGGCGGCGCGGGCGGGCTCCGGGGTCCTGGGGGGGCGTGGGGCGGTCTGGCCCCGGGGGGTGCCCCCACGGTGGCCTGGCCCGCGATCGGGGCCCACCGATCCGCGGGCGGGCCTATGCCGTGGGGGCACTCTTTTCCTTCCGCCTTCGCCACGGTCTCCACCATGGCGGAGGCGGAAGAGACTCCCTCCACTGTGCATGCGCGGGGTGCCGTGAGCGGCCGCTAACGCTCCCGCGCATGCGCCGCCTGGCAATGTCGTTTCCGTGCCAGCTGGACGGGCACTTTCGCCAGCTGGCGGGGCGGAAATCAGTCCGGCGCGGGCCTAGCCCCTCAACGTTAGGGCTCGGCCCCCCAAGATGCGGAGGATCTGGGTGCTCTTTCCAAGAGCCGGTACAGACTCGATGGGCCGAATGGCCTCCTTCTGCACTGTAAATTCTATGAGGATTCCGCACCTTTGGGGCGGCGCGATGCCCGACTGATTTGCGCCGTTTTTGGTTCCGGTCGGCGGACATCGCGCCGATACCGGAGAATTTCACCCGAGGTATTGTTCTTCCAGTTGGCATCGAGATTCACTGGAGTATTCAGCAGGCCAAGAACAGACATATGAGCATGAGAACAAGGTAGTGAGTTGAAATGGCAAACGACAGGAAGGTTGGGGTCCTGATTGTGGACTGAGTGAAGGTGTTCCACAAAGCACTCACCCAGTCTACGTTTTGACTCCCCAATGTAGAGGAGACAGGCACAAAATTCAGGCCAGAAACAGCCATTTTTAAAGACCATTTTTAAAGGTCTTTCTCCAGTCTTTTCAATTTTAGAAATAGCCATGAAGAAATCAAAATATATTTTATAAATAATATACAGATTTTTGCTCTTAGTCCCCTCACTAACCCTGTGGTTGCTGAGCAAAATTTTTTAATTCACTTATGTGGTCTTATAGGGGAAAAACTGGAATTAAAGAAGTCTGCATTAATTCTCTCATTCACACTGGCACATCAGACACACAGCCAGCAGGGGCAATGGCAGTTTGAGGTTTTAATCTGAATTAGTGCCCCATAAAGGACATTGTAATGCCTTGAATGTGGAATGATTAGGTGATCTCGGAAGTTTCAAGTCTGTCTTATGGGAGGTCTCAGTGATGCGACCATCAATTCACACGAGACAGAGAGTTGAAGTGAACAGTGGCTTTAATCGACTAGAACAACGCCTGCCTGCAACTGCTCTGCAATGAGAGCTGCCTACAGGGCAGCTGCTCTTTATACCTCCCCTCAAGGGAGAGGAGCCATGGGCGGAGCCCACAAGGGCACCAACAGTGTAGTACAGTGTAGTACAGTACGGTCCATAGGTGGAGCCCACATGGGCAACAGCATGGTACAATGTAGTACAGTGGTGAATGGTTACTATAATACGTTCACCACATTTACCCCCTGTTAAAAAATTGAAGTCCGGCGGGGGTGAAGGACTTACAGGTTCAGTCTATCCGGCGCCCTGATTGTGCGCTGCAATCGCCGGAGCTCTGGTTTCGCAGTGGGCACGGGTGTCGAACTCGTCGGTGCGGGCATGGGTGGTCAACTCGTCGATGCGGGCACAGGTGTGGACTCCAGGAGTGTGTCTTCAGGAGCTTCATTCCTGTAGGTCGGCGAAGGGAGGAGGGGGTATAGGAGGGGGTGGGGAGGCCATGTAGGGGCGGGGGCGCTGTTCAGTGTAGGTTGGGGTGGGGGTAGGTTGGGGTGATGGTAGGGGATCCTACCAGGGGATCCTGCAGGTGCCAGGTCCCGGAGGGAGACCGTATCCTGTCGGCCGTCGGCGTGCTCTACGTATGCGTACTGGGGGTTGGTGTGAAGGAGCTGGACCCTCTCAACCAGGGGGTCGGACTAATGACTCCTTACATGTTTGCGGAGTAGGATGGGCACCGGTGTCATCAGCCAGAACGGAAGCGAGACTCCGGAGGTGGATTTCCTAGGGAAAACAAACAGGCAGTCATGAGGGGTCTCGCTCGTGGCTGTGCAAAGGAGTGGCCTAATGGAGTGGAGCGCGTCGGGGAGGACCTCCTGCCAGTGGGAAATTGGGAGATTCCTTAACCGTAGGACCAGGAGGATGGCCTTCCATACTGTCGCGTTCTCCCTCTCCACCTGTCCGTTTCCCCGAGGGTTGTAACTGGTAGTCCTGCTCGAGGCGATGCCCTTACCGAGCAGGTACTGACGCAGTTCGGCGCTCATAAACGAGGAGTCCCGGTCACTGTGGATGTAAGTGGGGAAACCGAACAAGGTGAAGATACTATGTAGGTCCTTAATGACGGTGGCCGCAGCCATGTTGGGGCAAGGGATTGCAAAGGGGAAGCGGGAGAACTCGTCAACGATGTTGAGAAAATACGTGTTGCGGTTGGCAGAGGGGAGGGACACTTTGAAGTCGATACTGAGGCGCTCAAAGGGCCAGGATGCCTTCACCAGGTGGGCCTTATCCAGTCGATAGAAGTGCAGCTTACACTCCACGCAGAGTTGGCAGTCCCTGGTCATGGCCCTGACTTCCTCGGTGGAGTCGGACAGGTTGCGGGCCTTGATGTAGTGGAGAAGCCGGGTGATCCCCGAGTGACAGAGGTCATTGTGGATGGCCTGGAGTCGGTCATCCTGCGCGCTGGCGCATGTGCCGTGGGACAGGGCATCTGGGGGCTCGTTGAGCTTCCCAGGACGATAGACTATATCGTAATTATAGATGGAGAGTTCAATCCTCGACCTCAAGATCTTATCGTTCTTGATCTTGCCCCGCTGTGTATTGTCGAACATGAAGGCTACCGACCGTTGGTCGGTGATGAGGGTAAACCTCCTACCAGCGAGGTAGTGCCTCCAGTGCCGTACAGCTTCCACGATGGCTTGAACTTCTTTTTCGACTGAGGAGTGTCGAATTTCGGAGGCGTTGAGGGTACGGGAGAAAAATGCTACTGGCCTGCCCGCCTGGTTAAGGGGAGCGGCGAGGGCGACCTCTGATGCGTCGCTCTCCACCTGGAAGGGGACGGACTCATCCACCGCGCGCATCGTGGCCTTGGCAATATCTGCCTTGATGCGGCTGAAGGCCTGGTGGGCCTCAGCCGCAAGTGGGAAGATGGTAGCTTTGATCAGTGAGCGGGCTTTGTCCGCATCATTGGGGACCCACTGGCGTAATAGGAAAAGTGGGGAAGGGGGAGTTGCAGGAGGGGGCGGATAAGGTCAGGGTCGGGCCCGAGAACTCCGTTTTCCACGACAGAGCCGAGGATGGCCAGTCGGGTTGTGCGGAAAACACATTTCTCCTTGTTGTAAGTGAGGTTGAGGGCTTGGGCGGTTTGGAGAAACTTCTGGAGGTTGGTGTCGCAGTCCTGCTGGTTGTGGCCGCAGATGGTGACGTTGTCCAGATATGGAAATGTGGCCCGCAGCCCGTACTGGTCCACCATTCGGTCCATCATTCTTTGAAAGACCGAGACCCCGTTGGTGACGCCGAAGGGGACCCGGAGGAAGTGGAAGAGGCGGCTGTCTGCCTCAAAGGCCGTGTAGTGGCGGTCCTCCGGGCGGATTGGGAGCTGGTGGTATGCGGACTTCAGATCCACTGTGGAGAACACCCGGTAGTGCGCAATCTGATTAACCATGTCTGCAATCCGGGGGAGGGGGTACGCATCGAGGTGAGTGTACCAGTTTATGGTTTGGCTGTAGTCTACAACCATACGGTTCTTTTCCCCGATCCTGACCACCACCACCTGAGCTCTCCAGGGGCTATTACTGGCCTTGATGATTCCTTCCCGCAAGAGTCGTTGGACCTCGGACCTGGTAAAAGTCCTGTCCTGGATACTGTACCGCCTGCTCCTGGTGGCGGCGGGTTTACAGTCGGCGGTGAGATTTGCGAAGAGCGGGGGAGGGTCGACCTTCAGGATCGCGAGGCTACATACGGTGAGAGGGGGTAGGGGCCTGCCGAACTTCAGGGTCAGGCTCCGGAGGTTGCACTGGAAGTCCAGTCCCAACAGAAGAGGAGCGCAGAGATCGGGGAGTACATATAGCTGAAAGTTTGCGTATTCGACGCCTTGATTCGCGAGGTTCGCGACAGTGTACCCCTGGATCTGCACTGAGTGCGATCCAGAAGCGAGGGAGATTGTTTGAAGTGCGGGGGAGATTTGGAGCGAACAGCACCTTATTGTGTCTGGGTGAACAAAGCTCTCTGTGCTCCCGGAGTAAAACAGGCAAGGTGTTTCGTGTCCATTGACCCGGACAGTCATCATGGAGTTCCGGAGGTGCTTTGGGCGTGACTGGTCGAGGGTGACCGCACCGAGTTACGGGTAGCCGGTGTGGTCAGAGGTGGTGGTGGTCCCTATATGGCGGCCCCCGTCGGTCGCACGTGTTGGGCAGTGAGGACGATGGCATCTAAGATGGCGGCCCCCATGTATCGCACATGGCGGGCCGCGTGGGAGATGGAGGCCAAGGTGGCAGCCCCCGTGAGTCGCACGTGTTGTGTAGAGTTGAAGATGGCTGCCCCCACGGACAGCACGAGGCAGATGACGCGTCCGAAGGGGGCGGAGCCGGCAGGCACGCAGCCATGCTGCGGGGTCTGCGGGCCTGTGAGTCTGAGAGTCGGGCCTGTGGTTTGGAGGTCTTGGACCTGGCCAGGTAAACTTTGGCATAGTGTCCTTTCTTGCCGCAGTCGCTACAGTTCGCGATTCGAGCCAGGCAGCGCTGCCTGGGGTGCTGGTGCTGGCTGCAGAAATAGCAGGGTAGCCCCCCGGGTTGGGCGGGCAGCCACGCGTCACAGGCCTGGGGTAATCTCTGGTCGGGAGTCCACGAGGGGGTTAAGTGATCGGAAGGGAAAACGTTGAAGCTTTGAAACGCTACTTCTAGGGAGGTGGCTAGTTTTACCGTCTCTTCTAGGTCAAGGGCGCCCTTCTCGAGCAGGTGCTGTCTGACGTAGTTGGACCGGACCCCAGCCACGTAGGCGTCCCGGACGGTGAGTTCCAAGTATTGGGAGGTCGTGACGGCCTGGTAGTTGCAGCTTCACACGAGGACTTTGAGGTCGCGTAGGTACTCCTCCAGTAATTCCCCGGGGCGTTGGCGGCAAGTGGTGAGGAGATGCCGCGCGTACACTTCGTTCACCAGCCTCACGTATAGGCGCTTCAGCATCGTGAGGGCGTCTGCATATGTGGTCGCTTCCTCGAGTTGTACGGAGATTCTATGGCTCACCCGGGTGTGGAGGAGACTCAGCTTCTGTTCGTCGGTGACGGAGGGCAAGGAGGAGGTGGCGAGGTAGGCATCGAAACATCGGAGCCAGTGTGAAAAAATCCCTTTGGCCTCCGCCGCCTGTGGGTCGAGTTCCAGTCGGTCAGGTTTGAGGGCTGCTTCCATCGCGATGTTGTAGTTGATTAAATTGATGCGACCATCAATTCACTCGAGACAGAGAGTTGAAGTGAACAGTGGCTTCAATCAACTGCTCTGCAATGAGAGCCGCCTACAGGGAAGCTGTTCTTTATACCTCCCCTCAAGGGGGCGGAGCCAGGGGCGGAGTCCACAAGGGCACCAACATGATACAATCAGTGTAGTACAGTACAATGGTCCATAGGTGGAGCCCACATGGGCAATGATGGTACAATGATGAATGGTTACTATAATACGTTCACCACATTCAGCAGGGGTGGAATTCTGAATTTTCCTCTGTTGGGAATCAGGTATAAGAAAAGCCATTGACTTCAGAACTCTGCCTGTCTAACTCCTGATTCAGTTTCCTTTACAGGGTCGGGGAGCGTTAACATGTGGTTAAGTCAGTGGGTGAGTGATGGTCCAGCTGCTCTGGGCTATCTGTAGGGAAAAGCTGAATATCTCACTCAGTGAATGCCAGATCCTTTGATCATCGGGTTGAACAGCCCTGGCCAGTTTGGCTCCTCCCTGCCCACCTTGGTAACCTGTGGGTTCAGCTGTTCAAACACGGGGGGCTGGATTCTCCGTTTGGGAGACCCCACGTCAGCTTGAAAACGGTGATGTTTTACGCCAGGACAACTGGCGCAAAACAGCCACCGATTTGCTGTTTTGCTGGGGGCTAGCAGGGAGGCAGCGTGGAGCTCCCAGCTCTAGCTGCCGATACGGACATAAGAATTTCCATGTCCGTGGCCACGCATGCGCATGACGATGGCCTGCAGCGGCCGCGCGTGCTTCATGGCGGACTCAGCCCGTGGACCCGGATGGCAAAAGTAGTGCCCCCCTTTGGCTGCTGGCGTGCCCCGGACCGCCCTCAGCCCCGAATAAAGCCCCTCCATGCCCGCGGATCGGCATCCCCCGGCTGTGGCGGCACCGGACTGAGTCCACAGCCGCCATGCTAAGTTCACGACGGGTGAGGCCCGTCCCACGCCGTTGGGAACTCTGCCGGTCGGGGATGGAGCATCGCGGGGCGGACCTCAGGCAATGGCTTGAGGCCGTGGATATGTGGCGCGGCGTACTCCTAGAGTATGCCGCTTTTCAGGGGGGCGGAGAATCCGAAAACCGGCGCCGCCCCCAATTTCGGCATCAAAACAGATTCTCCGCCCCGTCCTCGATTTCGGCGTCGGGGAGCGGAGAATCCAGCCCCGGGTCTGTGGTTAGGCTGGTTGTCAGAACATTGAGGTGTTTTAATGTGTCTTTGGCCTCTGTCAGGGATTTTGATTTCATATCTGGCTCAGGCATTCACACCACTGGGCTGCTCTAGTTACAGTTGCTAGGTGCTTTGGGTTGGCATGACAACAGGGGGGCATTATGCTTCTGATTTTAGGCCAACCTCTCTGGGCTCACCTGATAGGAAGACTGCCTTCTGTAAGGAGCCTCTCCAGCATCCATACTGGGTAGGGGTATATTAATTCTTGAGCCTGGTGGGTAGTTACAGATCATTTTGAATGAGGTGGGCAGCCCTACCAGGTTGTCTCACCATTCTGCACTGAGGTGGGTGGGTATGGGATCCAATCTGTTTGGAATCTCTCAGTTGGGTATAGACGCTATCTCGTTTAGAACACTACTGCCCTCTGGTGGATAGTCAGCTCCTACTGTACCTCCCTGTGGCTTTTCAACTGAGTGAGGCATCACATTTACTCTTTCTGGGCCAATTTTGGAACATCCTTGGTCCCCACTTAAATTTGCAATAAAGCTACCTGCCAAACCAATCATTGACTTCCTAGCCGGGGCCTTTGGCTTGAGAGTGGGCACTCTCCTAACTGGAACACTTCTGCCCTCAAGTGGAGGTGTAGCTTCAGCTCTATTCTTTTGTGGCTTTTCAACTAGGTGTGGCATTTCACTCCCTATCTGCTTGTCTTTGTGTGGACTCCCTTGGACCCTCTTTAAATTTGGAAAGATGGTTTCTGTCAGTCTTCCTTCAGGCTCTTCGACTATGTCAGATCTCTCTCATTATTTCTTTCCCTGCTCTGGGGATTATCTGGTCGATGTCCAATTCGGGGATATTTTGTGGTGCTGTTTCCTATTTTAACGTTACTGGCCTGACTCCAGACTTGCTACATTCAAGCTTGCCCTTATTCAATTTTATGGGTGCTATTTCACCCTTGTGGTTGTAGCGCACAAAGACTCCGTGAGACGAATAGAGTGAAGTCGATGAGGCTTTATTAAGCGTGTCTGTTCCCCCGCAGCTCGATAGTAAACTGGCCTGAGGGGGAAGACTCCGGCTTCTTATACTCCACCTTCAGGGCGGAGCTTGAGGTCAACGGCCAACCAGGACCCGGGATCTGTCAGCCAATGATACTAGGGCTTCCAGTCCCACATGACCCCCAATACATACTACCACATTCACCCCTTGTCAAAAATGAACCCGGCGGGGTGATGCTTCGTATGGTGGTAAGGGTTTACAGGGCTGGTCCTGGGAGGACAAAACATTCACATGGCAATACAGTATTGGACAATTTCGTCCTGTTGCAACTATTTACAGAGGGTATAGGAAGAAAAGCAAAATGTTCTTGTGAACAGTCCATATTTGTTTTACATCGACGCCACGAGTCGGTCGGGCGGTCTGGTCGTCCGTGTCGATCGCCTCGGCCCCGGCGGTGGTGGTGGTGCTTGTACCAGTGTTGTCGCCTCCAGGAGCCGTACGGTTTCAGCTCGGGTTTGATTCTTGGTCGGTGCTGAGGGGAGGGGAACCGATCCTTCTGGGAAGGGGGCGGTCGCGGGGTGCGGCGGTGGCAGGAAGGGGGGGGGTTGGGTTGATGGTGTCGGGGGGGTGTGTGTGTTGCCGGCGGGCAAGGAGACCGTGTCCTGTCGGCCGTCGGGGTACTCCACGTAGGCGTACTGGGGGTTCGCGTGGAGGAGGTGAACCCTTTCGACCAACGGGTCCGCCTTATGTGCCCGCACATGCTTTCGGAGCAGGATGGGTCCTGGGGCCGCCAGCCAGGTCGGCAGCGACGTTCCAGAGGAGGACCTCCTAGGGAAGACAAGGAGACGCTCATGAGGCGTTTGATTAGTGCTCGTACATAATAACGACCAGATGGAATGGAGAGCGTCCGGGAGGACCTCCTGCCACCGTGAAACTGGGAGGTCCCTGGACCGTAGGGCCAGTAGGACGGCCTTCCAGACCGTGCCGTTCTCCCTTTCTACTTGCCCGTTCCCCCGGGGGTTGTAGCTGGTCGTCCTGCTTGAGGCTATGCCCTTGCTGAGCAGGAACTGGCGCAGCTCGTCGCTCATGAAAGAGGACCCCCTGTCGCTGTGGACGTATGCGGGGTAACCGAACAGTGTGAAGATGCTGTTCAGGGCTTTAGTGACTGTGGCCGCGGTCATGTCAGAACAGGGAATGGCAAAAGGGAAGCGGGAGTATTCGTCCACGACATTAAGAAAATATGCGTTGCGGTCGGTGGAGGGGAGAGGCCCTTTGAAATCGAGACTGAGGCGTTCAAAGGGGCGGGAAGCCTTAATCAGGTGCGCTCCATCTGGCCTGAAAAAATGCGGCTTGCATTCCGCGCAGATGTGGCAGTCCCTTGTGACTGTACGGACCTCCTCTAAAGAGTATGGGAGATTGCGGGACTTGATGAAGTGGTAAAACCGAGTGACCCCCGGGTGGCAGAGGTCCTCATGGAGGGTATGGAGGCGGTTAATTTGTGCGTTGGCACATGTGCCGCGGGATAGGGCATCGGACGGCTCGTTCAGCTTTCCGGGACGATACAAAATCTCATAGTTGAAGGTGGAGAGCTCGATCCTCCACCTTAAGATTTTGTCGTTTTTGATTTTGCCCCGCTGTGCACTATCGAACATGAAGGCTACCGACCGTTGGTCCGTGAGGAGAGTGAATCTCCTGCCGGCCAGGTAATGCCTCCAATGTCGCACAGCTTCCACTATGGCTTGGCCTTCCTTTTCTACTGAAGAGTGGCGGATTTCTGAGGCGTGGAGGGTCCGGGAGAAAAAGGCCACGGGTCTGCCCGCTTGGTTAAGGGTGGCCGCTAGAGCCACGTCGGAGGCGTCGCTCTCGACCTGGAAGGGGAGGGACTCGTCGATGGCGCGCATCGTGGCCTTTGCGATATCCGCTTTGATGCGGCTGAAGGCCTGGCAAGCCTCTGTCGACAGAGGGAAGGTCGTGGTCTGTATTAGGGGGCGGGCCTTGTCTGTGTACTGGGGGACCCACTGGGCGTAGTACGAAAAGAACCCCAAGCAGCTTTTCAGGGCTTTTGGGCAGTGCGGGAGGGGAAATTCCATGAGTGCGCGCATACATTCGGGGTCGGGGCCTATTATCCCATTGCGCACTACGTAGCCCAGAATGGCTAGACGGTCGGTGCTAAAAACGCACTTGTCCTCGTTGTACGTGAGGTTCAAGGCTTTGGCGGTCTGGAGGAATTTTTGGAGGTTGGCGTCGTGGTCCTGCTGATCGTGGCCGCAGATGGTTACATTGTCGAGATACGGGAACGTGGCCCGCAACCCATGTTGATCAACCATTCAGTCCATCTCCCGTTGGAAGACCGAGACCCCGTTTGTGACGCCAAAAGGGACCCGTAGGAAATGGTATAATCGCCCGTCTGCCTCGAAGGCTGTGTACTTGCGGTCACTTGGGCGGATGGGGAGCTGATGGTAGGCGGACTTGAGGTCCACGGTGGAGAAGACTTTATATTGGGCAATCCGATTGACCATGTCGGATATGCGGGGGAGAGGGTACGCGTCTAGTTGTGTGTACCTGTTGATGGTCTGGCTATAGTCAATGACCATCCTTTGTTTCTCCCCTGTCTTCACTACTACCACCTGCGCTCTCCAGGGACTATTGCTGGCCTGGATTATGCCCTCCTTTAGTAGCCGCTGGACCTCGGACCGAATGAAGGTCCGGTCCTGGGCGCTGTACCGTCTGCTCCTAGTGGCGACGGGTTTGCAATCCGGGGTGAGGTTCGCAAACAAGGACGGGGGTTGCACCTTGAGGGTTGCGAGGCCGCAGATAGTGAGTGGGGGTATGGGGCCGCCGAATTTGAACGTAAGGCTCTGTAGATTGCATTGGAAATCTAATCCCAGCAAGGTGGGGGCACAGAGTTGGGGAAGGACGTTTAGTTTGTAGTTTTTGAACTCCCTCCCCTGCACCGTTAGGGTAACTATGCAGAATCCCTGGATCTGTATGGAGTGGGATCCTGCAGCTAGGCAAATCTTTTGTGCGCTGGGATAGGTGGTCAAGGAACAGCGACTTACCGTGTTGGGGTGTATAAAGCTTTCCGTGCTCCCGGTGTCGACCAGGCATGGCGTCTCGTGGCCGTTTATTAGGACCGTTGTCGTCGTCGTCTGGAGTGTCCGGGGCCGAGCTTGATCGAGAGTAATCGAAGCGAGCCGTGGTTGTAGTAGTGGAGTGGGGTCCGTTGTTGCCGTCAAAGATGGCGTCGGGGATGAACAAAATGGCCACCCCCACACATCGCACGTGGCTGGGGGTCACAAGATGGCGGCAGGGGTGGACAAAATGGCCGCCCCCATGCGTCGTACAGGTCTGGGGCGGTGCAAGATGGCGGCGCCCCTCCTCCCCTCGTGGTGGCCGGGACCCAAAATGGCGGCGTCTGCGGGTCGCACATCGGCGCCCCTCCTCCCCTCGTGGAGGTCGGGACCCAAAATGGCGGCGTCTGCGGGTCGCACATGGTGTGCTGGGGAGCGCTAGGACCGCGAGTGCTAGGACCGCGAGCGCTAGGACCGCGCGGAGCTCCCTCACCGGGGACAGCTGTGGTCTGGGCCCAAGTCGGCGGCGCCGGCGGGTCAGGCGTGGAGCCGCGAGCGCTAGGAACACGCGGAGCTCCCTCACCGGGGACAGCAGTGGTCGGGGCCCAAGTAGGTGGCGCCGGCGGGTCAGGCGTGGGGCGCGGGGTGGGGGTTAGGGCGGCGTTAGGGACGCGGAAAACTCCTTCCTCTCCGTGGAGAGTGTTGGCCGGGACCCAAAGCGGTAGCGCCGGTGGCGGGTCATACATGGGCTGCGGGGAGGGGGGTTGGGGAGCATAGGCGGCGTGCAGGGCTCCCAGTTCTCCCGGGACCGCGGTGGTCGGGACCCAGAGCGGCTGCGCCTGCGGGTCGTACATGGCGTGCTGGGGGGGGGGGGGTTGGGGCGCGTAAACTGCTTGCAGGGCTCCCTGTGCTCCCGGGACGGCGGCGACCTCGCGGGACCGGCACACAACCGCATAATGGCCCTTTTTCCCGCAGCTTTTGCAGATAGCTGCGCAGGTCGGGCAGCGCTGTCGGGGGTGTTTCGCCTGGCCGCAGAAATAGCAGCGGGCGCCCCCGTTGCGACTCGGCGTTTGGACTGCGCAAGCCTGTGGGGTGTCCGGGGGGGGGTAGGGGGTTTGCCGCGACGGGTACGTACGGGGCCCAATGGGCTGCCGCGCGGTCGGGGCCGTAGTGCGGGTATTACGCGCGGCCACGTCTAGGGAGGCTGCTAGGGCCCGTGCCTCTGAGAGTCCTAGCGACTCTTTTTCTAGAAGTCTTTGGCGGATTTGGGAGGATTGCATACCTGCCACAAAAGCATCGCGCATTAACATGTCCGTGTGTTCGTTTGCATTCACCGACGGGCAGCTGCAGGCTCGTCCCAAAATCAGCAGCGCGGCGTAGAACTCGTCCATCGATTCTCCGAGAGCTTGCCGTCTCGTCGCGAGCTGGTAGCGAGCGTAGATTTGGTTAACTGGGCGAACGTATAGACTTCTCAGTGCTGCGAACGCCGTCTGGAAATCGTCCGAGTCTTCGATGAGGGAGAAAATCTCCGTGCTCACCCTCGAGTGCAGGACCTGCAGTTTTTGGTCTTCTGAGACTCAGCCGGTGGTCGTTCTGAGGTAGGCCTCGAAGCAAGTCTGCCAGTGTTTGAAGGCTGCTGCAGCGTTCACTGCGTGGGGGCTGATCCTCAGGCATTCCGGAATGATCCTGAGCTCCATAGTCCTTTTTAGGCACGCTTAATAAATTGTAGCGCACAAAGACTCCGTGAGACGAATAGAGTGAAGTCGATGAGGCTTTATTAAGTGTGTCTGTTCCCCCGCAGCTCGATAGTAAACTGGCCTGCGGGGGAAGACTCCGGCTTCTTATACTCCGCCTTCAGGGCGGAGCTTGAGGTCAACGGCCAACCAGGACCCGGGATCTGTCAGCCAATGACACTAGGGCTTCCAGTCCCACATGACCCCCAATACATACTACCACAGTGGTCTTCTGGACGTTCCCCAGCTTTTTGCTCTCTGGCAGATTCCTGTTGACTAACATTGGCCTCTTTAATTTGCTGTCAGCCAAATTGTTTCCAAGGAGGAACTTTGATTCCCACTACTAGTAGTTCCTACTGTGGCAGTGTCTGAAATAATGTCATACTCTTCGTGGAGGGATGCAAACAAAGATATTACTCCCACTCCACTGCTCAGGGTTTGGCTTTCATGGAGAAACTCGGGGCGAGTGGGGTGTGGGCTGGGAGGGTTTAGGTTTCTATTATTCCAACATTAGGGGCTGAATGGTCTCTGTGTCACAGAGAAATACCACACACTTGCATTTGGGATGAATATGTAGATTCTGGGTGCGATTTAACAGAATAAAACAATCCTGTTTTGGGCACTTTTACCCTGCAGCACCGAGAATGACCCCACTATCAAACAGAACTTTGTTTTTTGGGAACACCCTGTCAAGGCCACTCTTACCTCACTTCATCAGTGTGCCATCTTTAAATGCCTCTCAGATCTCTCAAACCCCACCGAGGTCTCCGGATCCCCTAAATGCTTCAACTTATCAGTCAGGGGGGTCTTTGAGCCCCCCCCCCCCCGTCAACCCACCTCATAAGGACAGGGCAACCCTGGGCCCATTCCCCAGGACAACCTGGCACACTGCCACCTTGGCACTCCCAGCTTGGCACTCTGGCAATGCCCCTGCCACCCTGGAAATGTAACCCTGGCACTGCTCGAGTGCCCAGGTGGCACTGCCAGGTGGGCATGGGCACTGCCAGGGTGGCACTGTCAGAGTGCCAGGCTGGCAGTGCCAAGGTGCCCAAATTGGATTGGGAGTGGCAGGGTACCACCCTTCCCAGAGCTGACCCGGGGGCCTTTTATCACCTGGGAGCCACCCATGTGCTATTACACCTGGTCCATAATTGTGGAAACCAGCGCTAAACAATGCCACGGCAAGGTACCCCAGGCGTGGGCCTTGGGATACTCTGGTGTAGACATATGTAAGAAATATGTAAATCTGAATCCCGCCCAATGAGGGCAAGGTCCAGATTGCGACGTCTCACAAGATCTCGTTAGATCTTGTGAGGTGTCCCGAATGTCGTAAACCTCGTGGGATTTAACAGCCTCATCACACCACTGAGTCCAGCGCAACGAGGATGTTCAATCGTGCCCACTGCTTCTGAAAGGACAAAACTCCAGAAGCTCTTTGGGAGTTTGTCTGACTCAGGCACACAAAGTGCCATGTCCTCAAAGGATAAGTTTCAAGAGTGAGAGTCCCTGCCTTCTTTGCTACATTATCCATATGGGCCTTCTTCAGGGGCCTACGCATATGGAGCCAAAATAGACCTCCTGGCTTCCCTCGCAATCTCCAGCATTTGGGCCTGAAGTGGAAACACGTGGGCCTCCAGGAGTTCTCCGAATGGTCTGCAGGGGGACTCCTCGCACCCTCGATTGTGAGCCTGACCACCACAGTAGCAGAATTGCTGGTTCAATCTTCCGGGAGGTGCCCAATTAACAATCTGGAATTGCCAACCAATTGCGGATGGTGGGCGGCTGAGTAGATGCCAGTGCCTGAAAGAAGCACTAGCAATCTAATGGTTTCTGTGAGAGCGTCACTGAGATGTATGGCACAAAAAAGAGAACAGAACAAAATTGAGGTGAGATAAGGCTGAAGAACTGACAGCCATTGTTTTCACGCATGGGACTGCAATCGAAAGAAGCAAGTCAGGAAATGGCAAACATCTGCCTATGGAAGACGTCATGCTTGGAGGTTTTCTACAAACTTTGCCGCAGCACCTCACTTCCAAACCAACGTCCAAGGGTCTCAGAAGTGCAACCCCCACCACCACCTAAGGATATCAAAGGGACCAGGTGGGAAAGTAAAACTGAGGTAGAAGAGCATCCATGATTTTAGTAAATGATGGAACGGTTCAGAGGGGGCCATATGGTCTGTTCCCGTTCATAGATTTTATGTTCTTATTTTCCCCATGAATAAAGGCCTTTGCTATACTTTCTTGGAACATTGCAAAAGCAGTTCCAGGATAATGTGACTGCTGAAGTGGTGAGAGGTTTTGGTCAACAAGCCAGACATCAAGCCAAGAATAGACTCCGAGTTGAATTCGCTGCTGGTTTGGCGATAGACTTCTGGAATTCTGATTATGATGCATAATAATGCACTTGAAGTCTTGAAGATGAGGCCAAGTACTCGACTTTACTTACTGCTCTGCAAGTATTTGAACAATGAAATGACTGTCCTTTCTGTGTTGCTGCAATACAATATAGAATTTTACAGCCATTGCTCCATTGAATAGCCAACAATGCAATCTATTTTGCAATGTTTCAGATGGGCTCTTTATGTTTCTGAGTTTGAATCCTAGAGAACGAAATCTGAGTCCGTATGTGAATCTGGCTGCCTCGCAGTTTGGTTCTTTATCTTCTTTGCTGTGACATCAATGTGCATACAAACTAAGCTTTCAGAAGTCTCTTTATAATTTTATCGTCTGATGAGCCTTTTTCATTGGGGTGGACGATGAAGTCATTTTTCCTACACTGTGGATTCCAACCAGCTCCATCTACAGCCTGTTCATTAATCCCCACAAGCTGCCCAGTCCCTTGGAGGACAAGCCTATTAGTGTTCGGCTGACGGGCAGGAATGAGTGCTCCAGATTGGCCTCTCGGCTCTGGGTCAGAAAAACGTATATCCAAGGTGAACTGTCAATTTATCCTACGGAGGGAGTGCTTTGCTCATGCTACTCTCAGTTTTGTTGTAAAATGGCCAGTACCTACCACACAAACCTTCAATTTACACATTAGATGGTTGCTCAAGCAATCTGCCAATCAGACAGGGCAAGGATTGTGGCGACTGCAGTGATAATGGGAATGGTGGGAAACCATCCCCCATAATCTTCAGGATTCCACTGAAACATATCTGCAGGTGTAGGGCTGTTCAATGTCCTCCAAGCCTACAGACACATGCTTCTGCCATGACACCTACTGAGAATATAGACCAGAAAATTGAGGGAGCACTCTCCATTATTTCTTAAATCCCTGATAATATGCTGCCCACACTATTAGACAGTTGGCAGGGGCAATTAGGAGGGGTTGCACACGGTAGCACAGTGGTTAGCACGTTGATTCACAGTGCCAGGGTCCCAGGTTCATTTCCTGCTCGTGTCACTGTCTGGATGGAGTCTGCATGTTCTCCCCATGTCTGCATGGGTTTCCTCCGCGTGTTCCGGTTTCCTCCCATAAAGTCACAAAAGACCTGCTTGTTAGGTGAATTAGACATTCTGAATTCTCCCTCTGTGTACCCGAACAGGCGCCGGAGTATGGCAACTAGGGGCTTTTCACAGTAACTTCATTGCAGTGTTAATGTAAGCCTACGTGTGGCAATAATAAAAGATTAGATTATTATAATTATTATAATTCTTTCACAAACCTTTTAAAAGGTACTATCTTTAGGGATGCCCATCACGCACCAAGCCCCCCCCCCCCCCAACTGAAGAGAATACCCCTTTTCTTCCAAACCATCTGCTCTCTAAATCCCACCAGTACAGGCCCCTGGCCCTCCTCTCTAAACTGCCCAAGTACTCCATGCCCCATACCCCCATAACATGCTGCCCAGTGACAATTTCTTACATCTGGGGTAACTCCTGGAGTAATACTGGCTGTTTTTGATAGGACAGAGGATGTAATACAATGATTTGATACTGTTATTTTAAATTATGAAGGGATGGGACCAGGGCGACATAGTGGTGCAGTGCTTAACACTGCTGCCTCACGGTACCGGGGACCTGGGTTCTAACCCAGCCCCGGGTCATTGTCCATGTGGATTTTGCACATTCTCCCTGTGTCTGTGTGGGTCACACCCCCACACCCCGAAATTGTGCTGGGTAGGTGGATTGGCTACGCTAAATTGCCCTCTAATTGGGAAAAAAAAATTAAAAAGAAGGGATGGGACCAAGTTGCTCTGAGGGCAGACGTAAAACACCCAACATAAAGTATGAAATATGACAGAGACAGAAAGAGGAAAGGCACAAACCTAGCAACACCAGCACGGCACAAACCGTCAGGACCAGAAAACACACTGTCTCAATTTATCATGAGCAATGCCACATAATATATTAGTCCCATGTGCTTCCCATGTTATAGCTAATTACACTTATTTCTATCTCACTTTGTTGAAACACCTCCAATATATTCAAATACATCACCTCCAGCTCACCACCAGCAATGCTTCAGAGAACTTGCTAATGTTGCAAAGATTACTTTACATAAAATTACAAAACTTGATCAAATGTGAATCTTGGCCCATAGCCAAGGACGACAGCACTAGGCTATCAGCTTGGGAAACACAGGGGTGGCTAAAAGTGATATCTGCCCAGATTCAGATTTTGTTTGATTGCACCGTTGAAATCCTTTTCAATAAATGTTTGCCTTTCATAGTCCCCAAGTTGCAATCACCATTAAAATGTTCAATCCCCTGAGGCAGTTTTGTGGAACAATTGAGAAATTATCTTTTTTTTAAAATAAATTTGGAGTACTCAATTCATTTTTCCAATTAAGGGGCAATTTAGTGTGGCCAATCCACTTACCCTGCACATCTTTGTGTTGTGGGGGCGAAACCCACTCAAACACGGGAAGAATGTGCAAACTCCACACGGACAGTGACCCAGGGCCGGGATCGAACCTGGGACCTTGGTGCCATGAGGCAGCAGTGCTAACCATTGTGCCACCGTGCTGCCCTACAATTGAGAAATTATCTTACCCCCTTGGTGAAACTAAAGGGGTGTACCCAGGCGCCACTGTAAACAAATGTCACTGTAAGCGAATGTGATGTGGGAGGGTGGCTCAAAACAGACAAGCGTGACATAGCATGACAGAAGATTTCCTGGCAGGAATAACTACAAGCAGCAACAGCCTGTAACTGATGCCAATTAGTGTGCAACGGGAAAATATATTTTTCACATGGTGATTGCTCTCTCACTAATTACACTTTCAATTTCTGTCCCAAGGGCGTAAGGATAATTATCACCAAATCATTTTAAATCATACCTTCGACATCAAATGTCTCAAATTGTAAGATTACGAGCAGCTGACTAGAAGTATCGATGAGGTATTCACAGTTCAAGTTTGAGTCATAATTGTAAGGATAGTTGGGTGACATAATACGACCTGTAGAAGCAGTGAAATTAGCTCCACATCCTGAAAAAATGTTTTGAAAACACATGTTGTCATATAATCCAGTTTCATATAATGATTCAGTATGTCTACGTTGAGATAAAATTCAGTTTATACAGTGTAATTGTTCAGAGAAATAGGCCCTATTATTTTCAGATGAATCTTTGGGCGCAATTCTCCCAGCCCCACGCAGGGCCAGAGAATCGCGCAAATGCGCCATGCTGCCCCGATGTCAGCGCACGATTCTCCGAGGTGCCGAGATTCATTTACGCTGGCATGTTTGGCGCGGCACGGTAGCAGGCCGCTGTCCGCGACCGGGCCGCCGAGCAACCGCGCGGATACGGCAGAGTCCCGCCGGCGCTGTTCACCCCTGGTCGCTGCCGGCGGGAACTTTGTGCGAAGGGTCAGCGGGTGGCCTGTGGGGTGGGGAAAAGCGCACCTTCATGGGGGGGGGGGGGGGGGGGGGGGGGGCACCGTTGAGGTCTGGCCCACGATCGGGCTCACCGATCGGCAGGTCGCCCCCCCCCCCCCCCCCCCCCAAGGCCTACTTTGTCCCGCTTCTGGCCCCAGAACCCCCGCGCCATGTTGCGTCGGGGCCGGAGCTTTCCGTGAGTCTACCGCGCATGCGTCAGTTGGTGCTTCGCCGCTGTGCATGCGCGGGTTGGCGCCACCCCCAGTCCCCGCCAGGATGGCTGGAGCGGCGTGAACCGCTCCACGCTGTGCTGGGCCAGAATCGTTACATCGTCACGATGCCACGGACACTTAGTCCCGCGATCGCTGAATCACGCCCTTTGCAAGGGTATGAATTGCTTGTTTTCATGATACCTTTGGGTGACACATCACCCTGCAGATGACAAGCAGTGAGGGGAGAGGGACGACAGCTAGCTGACCCCTCTTGCGCCCAGCAGTGGTGCTCTGAGCAAGCTGACATGCTGAAACAGCCTGATGGCTCTCTTTCTCCAATATTCCCTCCTCTGTGCAGAAGTGCATGACCACTACTCACTCTTGCCCTCACCACAGACTAACTAATATTGAGAAGTCGATGACAACCAACACTTTTAGACTTCAGTTTCAAGGATATATTGTGTAAAGGGTTAACTCGAACATTACTCCAACAATAGCTACTGAGCATGTGCTTAAGAAGCTATATGTTATGATAATGATGTCACACAGAAGAGGATGAGGAGAATTTGAGAGACAAGCAGTATCTCTGTCCTAGTGCTATGTAAACCTGTTTATAGTTGAGTACGCAAATATAGACTTTGCAAAAGGATCTTTGCCTCCAGCCAGATCTCTTGCTGCGCGTAAGACACCCAACAGATTCTAAGATGACCCAACAATAACAAGAGATTGGAGAAACTGGGTCTATTTCCTGTAGAAGAGAAGGTTGAGAGGAGATTTGGTAGAAATGCTCAAAAGCATGAGAGGTCTGGACAAAGTAGATGGAAGAATCAAGAGTTGGGGGATACTGTTTTAAGGTGATTGGCAAAGTAGAAACTGCAACATGAAGAAAATCTTTTTTATGCTGCGAGCGGATCTGGAATGCTCAGCTCGAGAGTATAGTGGAGGTGGATTCAATCATTCAAAGGGGAATTGGATAATTATCTACAGAAGAAGGCAGGGGAGTGAGCCTAGCTGAGTAGCTCATACAGAAGATATTACAGTCACTATGTCAGATTTTCTAAGATCTTGATTCTAGCTGAAAGGAAGAATTAATAATGCTCAAAACACGTGGTTTGCTTAGAAATGTTCTGGAAGTAACAGAAAATTAATTTCAATGCTAAAATCTATACAAAATACGTTTGTTATAAATATTTTAAGGTTTTGAAAATAAAGACGTACGGTTGGTGAAAGATGCTGAGAATCCACTTCCTACACTGCCTGTAGACTGGAACCTGACTGTCACAATGTTAGCTGGTGCAATGACAGGCCCAGGAGAAATGTTTCCACAAAGAGTAGCCAACAACGTTTCATCAGTTTGAGCAGTTCCTCCCCAAATCTGTTGAAGAAAAAGGGAGATAATTATGTAAATTTGAATAATGTTTTACTCGTTTTACCAAAGCCCTGCCATGGAGAATCAAAACTCTTTGAATACTGGGGTATTTGGGCAAGTGTTTTTTTATTCATTCACGGGATGCGGCCATCGCTGGCAGGGTCAACATTTATTGTCCATCCCGAATTGCCTTCGAGAAGGTGATGATGACCTGTTGTCTTGCACCGCTGAAATCCACTTGATGTAGTATACCCACAGTGCTGTTAGAGAAGGAGCAGCAGGAATTTGATCCAACAACAGCGAAGGAAAGCCAAAATATTTCCAAATCAAGATGGTGAGTGGCTCGAAGTGGAACTTCCATGTAGTGGTTTTGCCACCTGTCTGCTGCCCCTGTCCTTCTAGATGATAGTGGTTGTGTGTTTGGAAGGTACAGTCTAAGGAGCCTCGTTGAGTTTCTGCAGTGCATCCTGTAGGTGGTACACACTGCTGCCATTGTGCATGGTGGTGGAGGGATTGAATGTCTGTGGATGGAGGGCACCATCGCTGGTAGCGCACCCACGCCCCCGGGTGGGGTGGCCACAATGGGAAACCCCATTGGCCGTCTGCGGGAACAGAGAATCCCGCTGCCAGTGAGGGAGCGCCGCGCCAGAAAACAGGGCTGGCGGAGAGGGAATCCCGCCCCGAATTGTAGCTAAACCTTAAAACGCACATAACGGGGGTGATTCTCCGAGCCCCGCGCCGGCCCGGAGAATCGCTGCGACTGTGCCACGACGTCCTGATGCTGGCGCGCGGTTCTCCGAGGTGCGGAGAATCGGCGCCATTTGCGCCGGCGCGTTTGGCATGGCGCCGGCCACGGGCCGTTGGAATCGGCTGGGGCTGCCGATTCTGCGGCCCGGACGGGCCGAGTGACTGCGCCGATACGACAGAGTCCCGCCGGCGCCGTTCAACCCTGGGCGCTATGGCGGGAACGGTCGGGGGGGGGGGGGGGCGGCCTATGGGGGGGGGGGGGGGGGAGGGGGGCTCCTTCACCTGGGGGGCCCTGCGATGGGGTCTGGCCTGCGATCGGGGCCCACCGATCGGCGGGCCAGCCTCTCCCTCCCCCCCCCGGGCCTACTTCCTGGCACCGCCGGCCCCGAACACCCATCCCATGTTGAGTCGGGGCCGGCGCAAAGAAGAAGTCCCCCGCGCATGCGCAGGTTGGCGCAGCCCAAATGCGCATGTGCGGGTTGGCGCGGCGTGAACCGCTCCAACACCGTGTTGGCCTATGGGGGCCAGAATCGATCGTATCCGGGCCCTGTTCGCGCCGTCGTGAAACGCGCGGCGCGAACACTTGGGCTCCATTTTGGAGAATCGCCCCCAACACCTCTGATCACTTCCATTTCACACAGTGCTTAACCAACAACAATAATAACTGCATTTACATTGTTTCAACATCCCAAGGTGTTTACAATAATGAGTAATTGTGTCCATCCTCATAATTTTCAATTTAATCCTTTAACAGATATTTATTCACCTCTTTAAAGGGGTTATTTTTTTCCAATTTGGTCTCACTGCAGATATTTTGTGCGTGCAATGGAAGGAATCTGTTTATGTCGGCAGACCTGCGCTTCCTGTAAACCTGTTCACATCACAATCTAGAATAGCCTGGCACGAAAACCACTGAACTTGTTATTGTGACCGAATCATAAGCAGGAATCGCAGTATGTCTCTCAACACATTAGGATATGGAAGTCAGCCATGCCAAACAATTATTGTAACATGTAAAACATCAAATATGTTTATTCACAGCTACAGTAATTCACACTGGTAAGCAGTAAAAAGTGAAGTATTAAAACATCAACCTAGAAAACATTCATATAGTCTTAAAGAAAAAACGTCCTTCCAGAGCCTGACATTAAAATTTAGTCCTCAACAAATCAAACAGATACATTTCTTGCCATGAACTACGTAGTTTTAGCAGTGCAGTGGGATTCTGTTCCCATGGCCAGGCATAACTGAAGTGCTGATCCATGAAATGTGCTTGTTTTTTTATTTTCATGAAACACTGTAAAGACAGACCTAGCTTTGTAGATAAAGCTATATGACAACGTAAATCTACTTGGAAAATGTTCAATCTTCACAATTTCTAACAAATTGGTGTGACAGTGCCAGTCTGTGTTGCTTCACTTAACACTGCCTGTATTTTTGACATTGCATTTACACCAGGTAAAAAAGCACCACAAACTCAAATTAACCCACAAGAGCGGCCTCCTTGATTGGATTACAGTGATTAATTGCAATCCGGTTGGTTTAGTTCGGTTGGCTGGACAGCTGGTTTGTGATGCAGAGAGAGGCACAGATTCAATTCCTGTACCGACTGAGGTTATTCCTGAAGGCCCTGCCTTCTCAACCTTACCACTCGCCTGAGGTACTGTGAGCCACAGGTTAAAACACCACCAGTCAGCTCTCCCCCTCAAATGGGAAAGCAGCTTCTAGTCATCTGGGACTATGATGACTTTACTTACAAATATTTGCATATGAAGAGTACTTTGCGCTTAAATATTTTTTTTAAATTTTATTTTTTTTAATGTTTTTATTCTCCATTTTCACATTTTCCTTCAAAGTTTACACCCCACCAACAGGCAACAATCGGTAACAAATACAAAGTCAATACCTTAACATCAACAACGATGCCATCCTCCCACCACCCCACCCAACTGTCAATATATGCCTCAAATAAAACAAACCCTCCCACGGTGGGAGAAAAAAAAACAAAAGCTAAAAAGAAAAAGGAGTCCGGATTCGCCCATGGCCACCATTAACCGATAGAGTCCCCCCCCACCACCCCCCCCCCCCCCCCACCCACGACAACACTCAATACCATCCAACCTCCAAAAGAGTACCGTAAATGACACCCAAGAGTTGTAAACTCCCCCTCCCTAACTCCTCCCCCTCCACTTCCTCTTGTAAAACTCCTCCCCCCCAACCTCTGTTCCTTCCCCCCAACTTCCACCCCGGCTAGACCACTCGGGCCCTGTTCTGCCGGCTTAAACCGGCCAGCGTGGAGGCCCCCGCCCGGGTCCCTTTCCCCCTTGCCCGGCCCCAGGAAAAACCCAGAAGTCCCCTTTTAGCACACAAACCCCGCATATCCACCTATACCCCAAAGAGTCCTCATTCCGACTGAAAGTCCCATTTCTTCCTTTGTCCAAATATACACAACGTTGGCTCCTATAGCCCATACACCAGCACGCAGTGAAACAAAAACGAAAAAAATACAGTCATGAGACTACATTGGTACATGACCATTTCTCAATTCTGCCACAGTCCTTCTGCCTTCGCAAACTCCTCCACTGCTTCTGCCGTCCCGAAATAAAAGTCCTTGAACTTGTAGGTCACCCTCAGCTTCGCTGGATATACAATGCCACACTGCACCCTGCTAGCGTACAATGCCCTCTTCACCTGGTTGAAGGCAGCCCGCCTCCTCGCCAGCTCCACCGTAAAGTCCTGGTATACACGTATACCAGCTCCAGCCCACTGCACCACCTGCTTCTGCTTAGCCCAGCACAGGGCCTTCTCCTTTACACTGTACCTACAGAAGCACAGAGTCACTACTCTTGGCGGCTCACTCGCCTTTGGTACAGGCCTCCACGACCGATGTGCCCGATCCAGCTCATATCGGAGGGATCCTCCTCCTCCTCCAATAGTTTCGCCAACATCGCGGCAAAATACTCAGTCGGCCTCGGTCCTTCAACTCCTTCAGGCAGCCCCACAATCCTCAAATTCTGTCGCCTGGATCTGTTTTCCAGGTCTTCCATTTTGCCTCGTAGATCCTTGTTGATCTCCATCACCTTCCGCATCTCCTTCCCCATCGAGGTAAGTTGACCACTGTGCTGCAGTATTGTCTCTTCCACTTCCTTCAGCGCCCCCCCCCCCTTGCTCCCGCACCTCCGCCACTGCGCTCGCCACCGCCGTCCTCACCGGGGTAATCGCCTCCTCCACCAGCACTTTCAAAATCGCCCCCATCTCCTTCCTCATTGCCTCCATATGTTTTGTAAACTGCCTTTCGAATGCCACGGCCATCACCTTAGTTATTTCTTCAGCCATAAGCAATGCGGCCTCCCCTAGCGCTCCAGCCTCCATTTTCTTTACTGACCCCGCAGTGACCGTTTCACTCCCCGGCTGATCGATGACCTTGGGTAGGGTATTCTTCCCACGAACCGGTGCAGACTCGATGGGCCGCATGGCCTCCTTCTGCACTGTAAATTCTATGATAATCTATGACTGACTTTCAGCTGCTTTTTTCACGGCCGTTTTTTTGCCGGTCTTCGACATTTCCCTTCTTTGTGCTGTCTCCCAACTTTCACTGCCTTCGCTGGCCCTAAGACCGGGCGTTAACCCCCGACAATGTCGTTCCCGAACGGGAGCCCTCCAACGCACAGCTGTCACCGGAAGTCCCACAGAGAGGGAATCCTTTTGGCAGTGTTCTGCCCCAAAAAGTCTGTGGAAACTCCTGAAAAAGGTCTTAGAGTCCGTTCCAGATGGGAGCTGCCGAATGCGCGACCTACTCCTCCATGGCCGCCACCGGAAGCCTCGTCCCCGCTTCTTCAATGGCCTTGGTGAAATCTTTTCACAGTTGTTCCCTCTGCTGCTAGAATTCACCTTTAATAAAGGCCCTCAAGTCAGCTTGAAGCCTTTAAGCTTGCCCTTCCCCCGCCTGCATGCTGGAAGAGGCTTTTGTCTTTACTGCAGATCCAGGCAAATCTTTTACTGTTTCTGCCGGGTCTGGTAACCAAGAGACATACCATTCCTGGGGGAAAGTACCCCTCCAACATTCACCTACGTCTTTTCATCAAAATTCCACCCCGTATTGATTAAAAAAGAGCTCTTTTCTGTAACCTTGGGCAGGAGCTGCCTTGTGTGTGACCACTTACTCCATGGTCCACACCGGAAGTGGGTACTTTGCGCTTTTAAGGAACAATCTATTTTCTAAGTGACCACTGCTAAAAGGGAGCCTCATTGACGAATAACAGGAAATTGTGGTCACACTGACTGTGACAGTCAAAAGCAGATGAACGTTCGCAGTATGTGCGTTTTGAGATTTCTGGATGCGTGGCCAATAGCTCAAGGGATCATCAATTTTACCAGCCAACATGCCGATTTTTCAATAAATATATTGGGGGTGACTTTGAGCCCACTGTAACCATCGGTGAGGAACGCAGCGCGAGCTCAAAATCCGTGAAGAATCGGGAAATGCGATTCTCTCTGGTGTGATTGGGATTTAGAGTTTCTACCCTCCCCTCTCCGGTGGAGGGGTGCGAATCACTCTGCGGGGACAGGGAACCTAATTTTAACACATTAACATGTCATTTGTGAGCACTCACTCTGGACTTTTTCCCATCACTGAATACTCAGCAGGCACCGGCGTGACATCACACTGACGCCATTTACAGCAGGTTTACATAAACAAGGGGGATATCAGGGGTGAGCGTGTTATTGATATATGGAAAGATGTGTCATTTGAAACATGGAAGTCTGGCAATATCTGGTCTGAGAGAAACATGAGAGGACACAGGAAAAGATCCCACAAAGGGTTAACAGCAGCTGCAAAGAGCAGGATTGTAAAATGCAGATAGCCTTGGTCAAGCAGGCTTAGCAAACAAGACAAACAGGATTTTGAATGAAGCCAAAAACAATGGCTCACACCTTCATTGAAAGTAACTATCTTAGTAAGGATCTGGAAAAGAAAGGATGAGGTTAATTTGACTTTGGTGATAATTCTAGGTGTGAAATTTTGCTAATACCAGGTAAATTAAAGAAAACTGGAGACTATCAGTGAACGAGAAACATAATTCAAAGCCAAAATCAAAGTCAAAATTATGAGCTGAGGACACAATTGGAAAATAAAACTATAGAAATCACAGGAATTAAAAGTAACACCTCTTGAAACCAAAGCATTTTTGAATATCACAAAGGAACTTTGAATATCACAAAGGTCACAATGTTATCAGATCTATGAGATGAAGTCATGTCAAAATGAATACTTAGTTGGATTAGAAGGTTTAGATCAAAGATACTTTTTACAATCAAAGTGAAAAATGTTACTTTACAATAACGTGATAAAAACTTAATAACTGTTAGAAAAATATATAAACCCAAAGAAAGGGAATGGCAGAACCAGAACGAGAACCAGAACTCAGAGGGAGAGAGAGAGAAGCAGAGAAGAGAAGCAGCTCAGAGTCAGATTACAGTCAGCTCGGCCATGGGAAAGGGGAGAGGGCAAAGCAGCCGAGCTAAAATAGCTAATACATCTAAGGAAGATAGAATTTAAAGAGGAGGCAGAGTCAGCTCAGAGATAGCCAGCAGAGCTAGCACTCACAGCTAGGTACATGGGAAAGATATGACACAGCAACCGAGTTAACCAGCGAATACATCTAAAGAAGACCAGGGGCGGGATTCTCCCCTACCCGGCGGGGTGGGGGGTTCCGGCGTAATGGAGTGGCGGGAACCACTCTGGCGTCGGGCCGCCCCAAAGGTGCGGAGGCCAAGCCCTCAACTTGAGGGGCTTGGCCCGCGCCGGAGTGGTTTGCACTTCGCCGGCTGGCGGGGAAGGCCTTTGGCGGGCGACGCATGCGTGGGAGCGTCAGCGGCTGCTGGCGCCATCCCCGCGCATGCGGGGATCTTCCGCCTCTGCCACAGTGGAGACCATGGCGAAGGCGGAAGAAAAAGAGTGCCCCCACGGCACAGGCCCACCGGTGGGCCCCGATCGCGGGCCAGGCCACCGTGGGGGCATCCCCCAGGGCCAGATCACCCCGCACAATCCTCAGGACCCCAGAGCCTGCCCGCGCCGCCTTGTCCCACTGTTCAAAAGGTGATTTAATCCACGCTGGCGGGACAGGCATTCCAGCAGCGGGACTTCGGCCCATCGCGGGCCGGAGAATTGTCGGGGGTGGGCCCGCCGACCGGCGCGGCGCGATTCCCGCCCCCGCCGACCGGGCAGCACGATTCCCGCCCATGCCAAATCTCTGGTGGCGGAGACATCAGGACACGTCGGGGGCAGGATTCAAGCCCCAGATTTTAAAAAGAAGATTGATTGTCAAGTTGGGCCTGAAGGTCCCTTCAACCAACCAGAAGGACCCAGAAGCAAGATCTTTTTACCTTTCTGTAAAGACAGTACCTGCAGCTTTTAAAAGAAAAAATATAATAATAAAATAACTTAATTTAACCTGAAATAGTGGTTATTCCAAAGTCTACTTTATTTACTTAGCAATGCGGGACCCAGTATCGATGCGTCTAAGTGGTAAGTGGATGAAATCTTCGGTGAAGGTATGGATTATACCGGGCGATAACTTGAAAACATAGTTTGACCTGAATAGCACCCACTGAAGCCTGCATCGGAGTCAGGGAGTGAGAATCCCTGATCACCATTTAGAATGTCGGCCTTTTTTGGTATAAGGGGACTTCTAAGAATAGTGGTGAGTTTTCAAAAACAAGCGTTCAGGCAGCCATAAATCTCCAGGGTGTTCACTGCTCAGGGTGCACCAGAGAGAACACGGGGAGGACAGAGAGGTTCAACTCAGGCTGGGACTGGGGTTTACCTTGTAATCTCGAGGTTGGTGTTGCTAGCAAGCCTTATCTTCCTTTTATTTCGGGGCACCTCTTATTTTAAGGGGGTCTGGAGGCTGGCATGGCCCTCCTTACTGGGCTTGTGCTCAAATTGCAGCTGAGGCAGTGCCCATTCTTAGTTGAGCTGGAAAGTGGATGAGAGGTTAATACAGAGACTCAGCACTGGGAGCGAATGTGAGCTTCTTGGGTGGGGTTCCATGAGTGGCCTGGCTGCAAGGGCAAAATGGGGACGCATGAATGGGTTGCATCCCTGCTCATGAGAAATGAAAACCTTTTCCCTTATGAGAGCATAACTGCCATGTGAGTAGAATCCCACTCAGCCAATACTGTGAGGACAAAGGGGTTAAGCTGTATGAAATTTCAAAACCATTTGTCAGGGAAGTTTGGCTGTCAAGAATTAGTGTGTTGGGCTGTGAACTGGAAGAATGAGGGTGCCCTCGAGGTATGTGCTTGTCATGCTAATTGCAGGCTTCACTCTAATCAGCTGTGCCTCGTCAGCCACAAGATTCAGTAATTTTTCCCGATTTACTACCTCACCCATCATTGACTACTCAATGTGCCAATTGAACCTGCAGACCTACACATCAGTTCTACGGATTGGAGCCAAGCCCTTAACCCTTTGGAAGCATTATCCCCAAGCATTGATCTCTACATACAAGTGTTAGCATTAGACAGATTACACTGATGTGTACCCCAATGTGTTTACCTTCATGGTAAAGTCTATCATCACTCATCCCGTTCAAGATCATGAGAGGGGACATTTCTGAGGTTCACCTTATGGATGTAGCTGCTGGTCCCATGCATTCACTCAACTGCCCTGACACCTAGAGCAAGGTTTGGGTCAGGGTTGGGGAATGGTCAGGGAAAGAGTGTCACTGAGACTCTCGATGTTCCAGGCACCTCATCATGATGGAGTTGAGAGGGACAACAGTAGAGGTGTGGTTGTGCGAAAGGGGAGGCTTCGTAAAGTAAGGTGAGCCAGGGCTTTGCCCACTTAACTGTTATGCCCCAGGGTGACGGTTTGATAGATTGTACCCACATAGCCCTGTGGCCTCCATGGCATCATACGCCACCATTCATGATCCGCAAGGGAAACCACACCCTCAAAGTCCAACTCGTTTGTGATCACACAATGCGCATCATGCAGCTGTGCCCGGGGACCATCCACAACAGTTAGTTCTTAGGGTGCTCTCAGATCCCAGATGTATTTGAGGGAGAGCAGCAGCTGAAGGGATGGATCCTTGGGCACAGGTGGTACCCACTCAGCAGGTGGCCTATTACGCCAGTACGGAGGCTACTAACACCTGCGGAGAGTCTCTACGGAGAGTCTCATGCTTCAACATGCGTGCTGGTGAAGCAGGTGAATGGACTGCTCAAGATACAGCTCAGTGCCTGGACCGTTTGGGGGGGTGCCCTGAATTCAGCGATCAGAGGGCATCATGCATAATTGTGGTCTGCTGCGCTCTGGGCAACTTAGAGCTGCAGAGGGGAAACCAGCTGGTCCAGGAGGAGATGGAGGAACACCGCATCTCCTCTGATGAGGGGATCAAGGAGGCAGCAAGGCGAAACCAGTGGAGGAGAAGGAAGGACCATGGGCCATGGCCAGGGCCCGCATCGGCCGACGAGCTAGAGACATCCTCATAGTCTTTCGAATTAAGATGAGCAAGCCTAGGGAGTGAGAAGCCTCTCTCGCCGTGGGGTGTGACATCTCATCGGAGGAAGGTTCACGTCATGGTGTACGATACCATGGGCAGGGCGTGAAAGCCATTGGCGGACTCTGCGGGAGAATAATGATGACTTGCATTGAGGAGAGAGTGAAGCTCCTCTCATCCTCAGTTATATGTCTGATGCTTGCAGGGAGCTACATGTGTCCTGCTAATGAGTAGGATTATCATGAGGTTCAGAGATGCAGGATGCAGGATGGACTCTCATCTGCTGCAGCTCCCTTCGAGGTCAGGAGCCCTAGTGTGTTCCTCCAACTAACCTCCGGGGGGTCAACCTCTCTACACGTTGTCAGCCCATGGTCTCCTCATCAATGGAGGAGAGGGGCTGCATTGAGTGGCCTAAGCGGTGATGTTGGGGGGGGGAGGGGGGGCAGTGGGCTACTGCCAACAGCAGCACATCTTCAATGATTGTCAGTGTGGGAGGTGGGAGAGACGTAGCGCTGCCATTCTCATACCGCACAGGGATGAAGTGCCGAGTAGGAGTGGGTGTTTGGTGAGGATGGCACCATGAAATGGCAGGGAGGAGGATCAGCTGGTGGATGCAGGTGCTATATTACCTTGGTGATCTATCTTAACTCGTGCCTAAGTTCACCCATGCCCACTAGGTGCTAACTGTTTCTTACTCTTCCTCACCCTCCCACTGTGTCTAAGTGTATCCCCAGCATCCAGAGCTGCACATCAATGCTTAGGCCTCTCATTGCAGCCCCTCTGGATGGGGAGGCGGTGGTGTGGTGTGGTGGTACTGTCACTGAACTAAACTAGTAATCCAGTGACCCAGGATAATGCTCTGGGGTCCACGGTTCGAATCCCACCATGGCAGATGGTGAAATTTGAATTCAATTAAAACAATCTGGAATTTAAAGTATAATGGTAACTATGAAACCATTGTCGTTCACTAATGTCCTTCAGGAAAGGAAATCTGCTGTCCTTACCTGGTCTAGCTTACATATGACTCCAGGCACAAAAACGCGGTTGATTCTTAATTGCCCCCCTCTGAAATAGCCTAGCAAGCCACTAGGTTCAATGAGAATTAGGGATGGGGAACAAATGCTGGCCAGCCAGCGATGCCCATATCCTAAGAACGAAAAAAGAAAAAGAGCTGAGGTTGAGGCAGTCTGCTGCCTTCCAACCTGTTATCTGACAGTATCTGGCAGATGTTCCCTGGGGGGTCTGGGCATTGAGGGTCCTGGCCTAATTTTTCAGGCAGCACGGGTGTTGCAGTGCTACCCTCCTCAATGTCCAGAGCTGGAGGTGTGTTGCTCAGAGGGAGGTGGGTCTCAAATGGGCTGGACAACCCCAGGTTCCTCTGTGTGAGGGCCCTGGCCTGTGCTCTCCTGCCAATTCTCTTCCCTACGGGTACTCCTTCATGGGATAGAGGGGCAGCTAGAGTGCGATCCAGAAGCACCTCTGACGCAGACACTCATGGATGGGTAGCACAGTGGGTGGCATGGTGGCACAGTGGTCAGCACTGTTGCCTCAGAGCCCATGGGACCCAGGTTCAATTCCAACCTTGGGTGACTGTCTGTGTGGAACTTGCACATTTCCCCAGTGTCTGTGTGGTTTTTTTTCTGGTGCTCCGGTTCCCTCCCATAGTCCAAATGTGTGCAGGTTAGGTGGATTGGCCAGGTTAAACCGCCCCTGAGTGTGAAAGATGTGCAGGTTAACTGGGATTAAGGGGTTAGGGCAGGGGAGTGGGCCTAGATAGGGTGCTCTTTCAGAGGGTCAGAGCAGACTTAATGGGTCGAATGACCTCCTTCTGCCATAACATTAAGATTTTAAAAAGGCTGAAAGAAGGCAGATGATATATGTTCTGAATTTTCTTTAGTTTCTGATTGATTACTTGTTTTGATGTGTTTTTATGCTGCTAAATTTGCCAAAATTAATTTGAAGGAAATTTGCACATATTAATATGATTGGTGCGAAAATGGCTCTAAATCAAATAAACAAACTGCACATCTGGGGGGCTATTTCCTTTTTACTGGTCACAGTTAATAATAATAATCTTTATTAGTGTCACAAGTAGGCTTACATTAACACTGCAATGAAGTTACTGTGAAAAGCCCCGAGTCGCCACACTCTGGCGCCTGTTCGGGTACACGGAGGGAGAATTCAGAATGTCCAATTCACCTAACAAGCAGGTCTTTCGGGACTTGTGGGAGAAAACCGGAGCAGCCGGAGGAAACCCACGCAGACATGGGGAGAATGTGCAGACTCCGCACAGACAGTGACCCAAGCCGGTAACCGAACCAGGGTCCCTGCTGCTGTGAAGCTACAGTGCTAACCACTGTGATACCGTGCCACCCACTCTGTGCAATGCCCTCAGGAAACATGTACTACACTCTTAAATAAAGCCTAGTTGGATATTGTCATGCTTCATCCGCTTAATCAGAACATTCTGTGTTTGAACTTAACAATTTCAGAGCTTTGTGATTGAGAGCATCCAGCAATCCAACATTTTATTTCGCAATTTTTATTTCATAACTGCATTCACATCCGGATAGTGCATTAATCACCTCAACTTTAAAGACACAAGTGTTAGAGCTACAGAACTAACTCCAGGCTTCAATTTTGAAATACTAAATGAACATTCATCGTGCCGATAATAGACGTTCCTTTATTAATCCAGTCCTCCTGCAAGTGCTTTTCTAGTCCCACCATCCCAGGAATTAGTCTTGTAAACCTTCCCTGCACCCCCTCCACAGCAAGAACATCCTTCCTCAGATAAGGACACCAAATCTGCACACAATACTCCAGGTGTGGCCTCACCAATGCCCTATACAATTGCAATAAAATATTTCTATTGCTGTACTCAAATCCTCTCCCTATGAAGGCCAACAGACCATTTACCTTAATTACGGTCTGCTGTATTTGCGAGCTTACTTTCAGCGACTGATGCACGAGGACACCAAGGTCTCGTTGAGTATCCACATCTCTCAATTTACACCCATTCAAATAATAATCTGCCTTCCTATTTTTGCTACCAAAGTGGATAACCTCACATTTATCCACATTTTACTGCATCTGCCACACACGTGCCCACTCACTCAGCCTGTCCAAATCCCGCTGAATCATCCCTGCATCCTCCTCACAGCTCATCCTCCCACCCAACTTTATATCATCTGCTAATTTGGAGATAATACATTTAGTTCCTCATCAACTCATGAATATAGAATGTGAATCGTTGGGGTCCTAGCACAGATCCCTGCGGTACCCCACTAGTCACTGCATGCCAATCAGAAAAAGACCCATTTATTCCAAATTTTTGCTACCTCTCTGCTAACCAGCTTTCTATCTATCGCAAAGCATTACCCGTAATACCATGTGCATTTACTTTACATATTAATCTGCTAACCTTATCAAAAGCCTTCTGAAAGTCTAAATAAACCACATCCACCAGTTCTCCCTGGTCAACTCTACTGGCTACATCTTAAAAAAATTCCAATAGATCTGTCAAGCGTAATTTTCCTTTCGTAAATCCATGCTGACTTTATCTGATTCCACCACTGCTTTTCAAATGCTGTGCTACGAAATCCTTGATAATGGACACCAGCAACTTCCCTACTATCAACATTAGGCTCAACGCTCTATAGTTCCCTGTTTTCACTCTAACTCCCTTTCTGAATAGCGGGGTTACATTTGCTACCCTCCAATCTGTAGGAACCATTGCAGAATCCAAAGTATTTTGGAAAATGATCACCAATGGATCTATTATTTCAAGGGCCACTTTCTTTAGTAATCTGGAATGAAGATTATTGGGCCCTGGAGATTTGTCCGCCTTCAATCCCATTAATTTCATCAAAACCATTTCTTTATTAATACTAATTTCCTTCAACGCCTCACTAAAACCTCTGCTTCTTAGAACTTCCGGTACATTATTCATGTCTTCCTTTGTGAAGACAGAAGCAAAGTACGAATTTAGCTCCTCAGCCATTTTTTGTTTGCTGTTATGAGTTCCCCCGTTTCTGACTGAAAGGGGCTTACATTAGTTTTTATCAGTCCTATTCTCTTTACATACCCACAGAAACTTTTAAAGTCTGTTTTATGGTCCCTGCTATTTTACTTTTAAATTGTATTTTCCCCTTCTTAATCAATCCCTTGGTCTGCCTTTGCTGAACAGTTCTCAAGCCTCAGGTATATTGCTTTTGTAATTTGTATGCCTCTTCTTTGAATCTAATACTGTCTCTAATTTTGGCCACACTTCCTTTTCTTCTCATACGCCAAATAGGAATGAACAACTTTTGGAGTTCACAAATTTGTTCCTTGAATGCCTGTCATTGCCTGTCCGCTGTCCTTAATTTCAGTAATGTTTCCCAATCCATCATAGCCAACTCATGCCTCATACCATCATAGTTACCTTTATTGAGGTTCAGGACCTTGGTCTCAAAATCACTACCTCATTATCCACCTTGATAAAGAATTCTACCATAATATGGTCACTATCAACAAGGGTTCTCTCACAACTAGATTGTCAACTAATCCTTTCTCATTGCACAACACCCAGTCCAAGATGGCCTGTTCCCTTGTTGCTTCCTCAACATATTGGTCCAGAAAACCATCCCATACACATCAAATTGTACTGTGACTAATTTGAGTCACCCAATCTGTACGCAGATTAAAGTCAGCTGTAATCACGGATGTTCCTTCATCACATGAACTGAATTTAAAACAAATCTGGAATTTAAAGTCGAATGATGACCATGAAACCATTATTGATTGTCATAAAGACCCATCTGGTTCACTAGAGTCCTTTAGGGAAGGAAATCTGCCATCTTTACCTGGTCTGGCCTACACGTGACTCCAGACCCACAGCAATATGGTTGACTCTTAACTGCTCTCTCAAGGGCATTTAGGGATGGGCAATAAATGCTGGCGCAGCCCTGCGATGCCCACATCCCATGAACGAATAAACAAAACTGCATCTCTGATTTCCTGTCGAATGCTATTCCCAACATTACCATTACATTTTGGTGGTCTGTACACCACCCCAACGAATATTTTTTTGCCCCTTGATGTTTCTCAACTTGACCCAGACAAATTCCACATCATCTGTACTAATATCTTTCCTCAATATTGTATCAATATCTTCTTTAATCAACAATGCAACTCCACCACCTTTTCCTTTCTGTCTGTCCTTCCTAAAAACTGAATAGCCCTCAACGATTAGTTCCCATCCTTGGTCACCTTGGACCCTTGTCGCTGTAATCCCAACTATATCATATCCCTTTAAATCTATCTATGCAACTAATGCATCCATTTTATTTTGAATGCTTCACACAATCAGGTACAAAACCTTAAGGCTAGTCCTGTTAACATGCTGTGTCCTGTCCCTACTATTTTGTACAGTGTTATTGTCTGATACAGGCCCTTGATTTCTCTGCCTGTCATTTTTCTGAATGTCCTTTCTGTCTTTTTCTCTTGTTCTTGATATACCTCTAAATCCTTACATAGGTTCCCATCCCTCTGCCATATTAGTTTAAACCCTCCCCAACTTGACGAGGAAGTACCTCCTCCACCCCCCACCCCTCCCACCCCCCACCCCCACCCACCCAAGGACATCAGTCCCGATCCTGTCTAGGTGTAACCGGTACAGTTTGTACAGGTCCCCCTCCCCCAGAACCGTTTCTAATGCCCCGAGAATCTGAACCCCCCCACTCCCCACCCCCCTCACATCATCTCATCAGTCACGTATTCATCTGAAACATCGTACTATTTCTACTCTAACTAGCACATGGTAGTAATCCTGAGATCACTACATTTGAGGTCCGACTTCTCAACTTTCTTCCCAACTCCCGATATTCTGCTTTCAGGAGCTCATACCTTTTTTTTTTTACCTATGTTGTTGGTACCGGTGTGCACCACGACCACTAGCTGTTCACCCTCCCCCTCCAAAATATCCTGTAACCGCTCCGAGACATCCTTGACCCTAGCATCAGGGAGGCAACATACCATCCTGGAGTCTCATTTGTGGCCACAGAAATGCCTATCTATTCCCCTTACAATCGAATCCCCTATAAATATTGCATTCCCACACGATTTACTCCTCCCTCTGCAGCAGAACCAACGATGGTGCAACAAATTTGGCTGTTGCTGCTTTCCCCTGAGAGATCATTCCCCTTAACAGTTTCCAAAACGGTACCTCTGTTTTGTAGGAGAATGGCCACAGGAGATTCCTGCACTGCCTGCCTTGCTCTCTTACTCTGCATGGTGATCAGCCATTCCCTTCCTGCCTGTGGAGTCTGAGCCTGCATTGTGACCACCCCTCTATACGTGCTATCCACGGCACTCTCCACCTCATGGATGCTCCACAGTGTCTCCAGCTGCCGCACCAGCTCTGAAACGCGGGTTCAAGAAGGCAGCTCAATTAATGTTGGCCTAACCAGTGACGCCCACATACTGCAAATGAATTTTTTTTAAAAAATGCAAGTGCCTTATTTCTTCAACATTTGTAATCAATAAAGCTGCAATACATGGGGACTAACTTGAATACCCATACCATGAGAGTGTGAGTGACTATTTCACCTGAACATTCCTTTACATTAATTCATGGATGACTGATTGAATGTTTTTAATCTCCCTAATTGCACACCCTGCATCTATTATGGCATGGAAGTAACTGTGCTTTATTTTCTAATTGAGAACCTTGCACAAACTAATTTAGGCCACATGTTAATATGAGCGATTTACACAGAATTCTTTACTTGGGACTCCAGATGTGATTCCACCGACATCCTATACTATTCCTATACCGCTGGCGCGGAAGCCAAGTGTAAATAATAATAATAATAATAATCTTTATTGTCACAAGTAGGTTTATATTGCAATGAAGTTACCGTGAAAAGCCCCTAGTCGCCCCATTCCGGTGCCTGTTCGGGTACACGGAGGGAGAATTCAGTATGTCGAAATTACCTGATAGCACATCTTTCAGATCTTGTGGGAGAAAACCGGAGCACCTGGAGGAAACCCACGCAGACACAGGGAGAACATGCAGACTTCGCACAGACAGTGACCCAAGCCTGGAATCGAACCTGGGATCCTGGCGTTGTGAAGCCGCAGTGCTGACCACTGTGCTACCGTGCTGAAGGAGTGCACAGAATCCAGTGTCCCGCCCATCCACCTCATCAAGCACCACCTACCAAACCTGTGGCAGACTCTGCAGATCCAGGATGGGAATTTTCAGCCACAGCAGAACCCAACTCCCCAGAGTGAAAGTAAGTCATACTCAACTCTGAGGGACTGCCCAAGAAGAAGATACTATTCTAGCAAAACATATTTTATATTCCATTCCTCTTGCAATAAAGCTTCCATTTGCCTTCCTAATCACATGCTGTACCTGCATACTAAATTTTTGCGGTTCATGTGCTAAATCACCCAGATCCCTCAGAGTTATCCAATCTTTCACCATTTTAATAATATGCTGTTTTTCATGAGATGCTTCAGTGTAATTTGGGCAAGCTGAGTGAGTGGGTAAATGCAGTATTGTGTGGATAAATGTGAGGTTATCCACTTTGGTAGAAAAAACAGGAAGGCAGTTTATTATCTGAATGTCTATAAATTGAGTGAGGGGAATGTGCAATGAAATCTGAGTGTCCTTGTACACCAGACGCTGAAGGTAAGCAAACAGGTATACCATGATAAAGAAGGCAAATGATATGTTGCCCTTCATAGCGAGAGGATTTGAGTACAGGAGTAGATGCAATTATACAGGGCCTTGGCGAGACCACGCCGGGAGTATTATGTGCAGTTTTGGTCTCTCTGCCTCGGAGGGTGCTGGAAACTATATATCATTCATCTAGACATCTGACCTTATTACAGTTAAAATCACATTTTATTATGCCTTTCCAATGCTGGCTATTGCTGTTGCTAGGCAGATTTCCACCTGTTGTTGGGCAGACACATGACAACTGTTTCTGGGCAGATCACATCCCATCATGTCTTGTTTACATTCATGTTACTGCTGTTATTAGGCAGATTTCTATGTGTGCTGGGCAAATCCATGACAACAGATGCAGGAAGGATGTTTACAATGGTGGGAGATCCAGAATCAGGAGTCACAGTCTGAGGATACAGGATAGACCATGTCGGACTGAGATGAGGATAAATTTCTTCACCCACTGAGTGGTGAGCCTGTGAAATACGCTAGCATAGAAAATAGTTGAGGCGAAAATATTGTATGTTTTCAAGAGGAGTTAGATATAGCTTTTGAGATGAAAGGGATCAAGAGATATGGGGGGAAGGTGGGAACAGGTTATTGAGTTGAATGATCAGCATGGTTGTAATGAATGGCAAAGCAGGCTCAAAGCCCAAATGGTCACCTCCTGCTATTTTCTATGTTTCTAAGTTTATTTTCCCACATTATACATAGTGCAAGCTGATGAAATTCTGAATTGGCAGCATGGTAGCAACGTGGTTAGCACTGCTGCATCACAGCGCCAGGGATCTGGGTTCAATTTCAGCCTTGGGTTACAGTCTGTGTGGAGTTTGCACTTTCTCCTTGTGTCTACGTGGGTTTCCTCCGGGTGCTCCGATTTCCTCCCAAAATCCAAAGATGTGGGGTTATGGGGTTGCGGGGATAGGGCAAGAGAGTGGACCTCGGTAGGGTGCTCTTTCAGAGGGTCAGTGCAGACTCGATGGGTTGAATGGCCTCCTTCTGCACTGTAGGAATGATGTGGTTCTATAGTTCTAATGAACCACAATTGACAGTGGTCATCATTCGACTTTTTACTGAATTCAAATTCAGATTTGAACCCAGATCTCCAGTGCATTATCCTGGCGTGGACAATACAACTACATCACCGCCTCCTCGGAGAGCGACAACATGTCTGGAAGAGTTGAGAGATAAAAGAGGTAAAGGTGTTAAATGCATACATTTGTAATAAGAGGCCATGGTGAAATGATTTTTAAATAAATAGGTAGGGTTTAGGAATTTGCATCAGGAGATAGATAGAGACTTGGGCTTTTCAGCTGTTGAATTTCAGTTGTGACAATGACACTTTTACAACTTCCTAAGGCTTCATAAGTAAACAAAGGAAGATTGTAAACATTTAATGGACCTGAAAGGGGAGGCAATCGGAAAACATGAAAGATCTTTATATCTTGGAAAAGTTGAGTTCAAGAGGTGCTGAGGACAATGGAATTGGAGAAAAAAGGGACAAAAAGATAGTTAAGGAAATATGTTGTGCTGCGTTGGATTGGCTGTGTGGGGAAAATGTCCTGAGGCCAGCTTTGCAATGAGAGAAGGTGCTAAATCTGAAGCAGGAGTCCAGAAGCCAGGAAAGTGTTTGGGCTGGATTCTCCGCTGGCGGGATTCCCCGTTGTGCCAGCAACACACCCTCGCCCAGGGATTTCCTGACAGCGTGGGGCTACCCACAATGGGAAACCCAATTGGCTGGCTGGCGGGATTGAGAATCCCGCTGCCATCGGGGGCACACCACATCAGAAAACTGGTACGAGGGATGGAGAATTTTGCCCTTTGTTTCAGAAAGTAGGCTTGTTTCTGAATTTTCTTGGATTTTCACAGTAGAGTGGAAGGATATTAGAATTCGAAGCTCCTGGGATCAGTAGGTTTCTTCTCATTTTCAGAATATAAAAACAAGTTATGATCAGTTAAACATGTTTTCCTCTGGGATTTGAATTACTCAGCAAATAATATCGGTTGTGTTAATATCGAATAATAACAGAATTCATGTTCTTTGAATTTTGTGCAGGAAAATTCAGTTGTTTTAACCCTTATGCTTTATTCTTTTAGTAAATACCTGGGTTTTCAGATTTCCCCCCAAAATGGAACTAATCTCTTCCAAGATCAGAACAGATGCAAGTGCAAAATCTAGGTTGTCAATTCAGTGCAGTACTCAGGGAATGGTGCTATCTCAGGAGGTGCTAGCTTTCTGATAATAGATTATGTTAAACAGGTAGAGTAAAAATACGCCTTGGTATTATTTTGAAGGTGGTCAGAGGATCATTTGTCCCTCAACCAATATCACTGAAACAGATTATCTGGTCATCATCATACTGTTGTTTGTGGAACCTTGCTGTGTTCAAATTGTCTACCATGTTTTTCCAATGGGATCAATTACTTTTATTCATTTTTCTTTATATTCATACATAGGATTTGGGTGTTGCTGGCCTGACCAGCATTTATTGGCCATTCCTAATTGCTCCTTGAGACGGCATTTAGGAGTCAACCACATTGCTGCAGGTTTGGGGTCAGATGTAGGCCAGGCCAGGTAAGGACTGTAGATTTCCTTCCTTAATGGCATTCATTAGTGAACCAGATGGGTTTTTACCACAATCGACAATGGCTTCATGATCATCATTAGATGATCGTGGGATTTGAACCCAGTTGCCAGAGGATTACGTTGGGTTTCTGAATTCCTCATTCAGTGACAATGCCACTGCACTACAGCTCCTCTTTCTAATGGCCTGGGGTCTATTTGCGGATGTTGAAGGGGCTTATCTGGCACTGTTTTGCTGATGTCTTTCAAGTGCATTAATCATAGAATTATCATAGAATTTACAGGGGAAATTCCGTGGTACCTTGGGAAATGCCCCCTGAAATGACCCAGAAACCTTCCGGATTGGTGGAAATTCAGCAATGACGTCCAACTCGATTGATGAGTCCAGTTTTAATGGCGAAAAACTCCAACAAGACCAGTTTCTTCATTCCAGAGCTTCTCATAAGGCATTGCACTTTCTCCAGTTCCAGGAAATTCAAGTTTTAAGTACAAACTGTCATAATATACACCAGTATATCATGGTGCAGACACACACTGATGGACACACAGTGGGACCAATCAACACACACAACACGCAGCACGGTAGCCTTGTGGATAGCACAATTGCTTCACAGCTCCAGGGTCCCAGGTTCGATTCCGGCTTGGGTCACTGTCTGTGCGGAGTCTGCACATCCTCCCCGTGTGTGCGTGGGTTTCCTCCGGGTGCTCCGGTTTCCTCCCACAGTCCAAAGATGTGCAGGTTAGGTGGATTGGCCATGATAAATTGCCCTTAGTGTCCAAAATTGCCCTTAGTGTTGGGTGGGGTTACTGGGTTATGGGGATAGGGTGGGGGTGTTGACTTTGGGTAGGGTGCTCTTTCCAAGAGCCGGTGCAGACTCGATGGGCCGAATGGCCTCCTTCTGCACTGTAAATTCTATGAACACTGCAGCCAATCACCAGTGAGAGCACACGCACTATAAAGACAGGGAACATCAGAGTTCCCGCTCATTCGAGTAGCAGCTAGCTAGGAAGACAGAGCTCACAGCTTGCAACACAGACATTCACCATGTGCTGAGTGCATCGACTGGTTAGGACAAGGCAAAGGTCTTTAGTTAAAGCTAGTATCGTATTAACCCACAGTCTGAGTATGTTTAAACAATTAATGATTCACAAAAATAGTGTTGCACTATTTCAAGTGTTGGTGACCTGTATGTGATCCAGAACACCCAACACATCATGATACCAGGTGTGGTGGGATATTAGCACTTCTTAGATGAACCTGCAAGTGATCTGCCTTCCGCATTCTGTCATCCTGCAACATGGACAACATCAGCCCGCCGCCGCCGCTCTGCATCGCCGGCAACCTCGGAGCCAACTGGAAGATTTTCAAACAGCGCTTCCAGCTCTTCCTCAAAGCCATGGACAGGGGGGGAGCCTCGGACACCAGAAAGATTGCTCTTCTCCTCTCCATGGCCGGGGACCATGCCATCCACATTTTCAACTCTCTCACCTTTGCAGATGACGACGATAAGACGACGTTCAAGACGGTCCTCCTCAAGTTTGACACTCACTGCAGCGTAGAGGTGAATGAAAGTTTTGAATGCTTCGTGTTCCAGCAGCGTTTGCAGGGTAAGGATGAACCTTTCCAAACCTTTCTCATGCACCTCCGCATCCCTACGCAATCTTGCAGCTACGGGCCCACCTCCGACTCCATGATACGCGACCAGATCGTTTTCGGTGTTCAGTCAGACCCCCTACGCCAGCAGCTCCTCAAAGTGAAGCAACTCACCCTAGTGACCGCCATCGAGACCTGTGTCTTACATGAAAACGCCACGAGTCGATATTCCCATATACAAGCGGCTGAAACGACGCGAAAGGTCCCCACGAGGCGGAACGGGTCCAAGTGATTGGGTACCTCCAGGGCCTCAACCTGCATGAGGGCGGCCATTTTGTGCGCTTTTCGCAGACTCCCGCGCTTGTACACACCAAACGAGGGGACGGCGACGTTGAGGAACGTAATGCGCATGCGCGCACCACGCACGACCGCACCGCGCATGCGCGGTGGCGCAACGAATGTGCTGACATCACGACATGCGGGAACTGTGGTTCCACCTACTTAAAGCGGCAATGCCCCGCAAAATCTTGACAATGCTACGATGTGGAAGACTTGGCCACTATGCTGCCTTCTGTCGAGTAGCTCAGCCTGCCAATTCATATCGCTTCAGCCAGCCTCGCAGGAACGTTCGGGCAATTCAACCCATGGTCACAGAGTCCGATGCGGACCTCCCACACAGCAGTGACACCGAGGACCCGAAGGCACCTTTTCGAGTCGGTGTTGTAACGAAAAACAGGCTGTCCCCGAAGCAAAGACACCAGCCGCTGTCAGTATACAGCATCGATCCAGACGATGAATGGTGTGCCACCCTGACAGTCAACCGGTCCCAAATACGACTCCGCCTGGACACTGGTGCCTCCGCCAATCTCATGGCGTGGTCTGCTTTCCAAAGCCTTCGTGTCAAACCAGCCATCCTGCTATTGGCCTGCCAGCTATTGGACTACAATGGCAACATCATTCCTGCTACCGGCTCGTGCCAACTTGAAGTGACGCACAAGTCAAGGAAAGCCATCCTTCCTTTCGAGATTGTGGGCTCCTCGAAGGACTCCCTGCTTGGCGCACAGGTGTGCAAGCTGCTGAACCTCGTTCAAAGAGTTCACTCTCTCTCGCCTGATGTCACGTCTGCCTTCCAGGACGCTGACTTCAGGGCGCAACTCAACGCCATCATCGACCAGCACCGCGACGTCTTCGAAGACATGGGCACGCTCCCATATACTTACAAGATCCTACTCAAACAGAACACCAAGCCTGTGGTGCATGCACCTCGCAGAGTCCCAGCACCCCTCAAGGACCGCCTCAAGCAGCAGCTGCAGGACCTCCAAGACCAAGGAGTGATCTCCAGAGTTACGGAACCAACCAACTGGGTCAGTTCCATGGTGTGCGTAAAAAAGCCTTCCGGCGAGCTGAGAATTTGCATTGTTCCCAAGGATCTGAATCGCAATATCATGAGGGAGCATTATCCGATTCCCAAGCGCGAAGAGATCACATGCGAGATGGCTGCGCCAAGCTCTTCACCAAACTTGATGCCTCGAAAAGTTTCTGGCAAATCCAGCTCGACAAATCCAGCAGGAAACTGTGTACCTTTAACACCCCCTTTGGCAGATATTGTTACAACAGGATGCCGTTTGGGATCATATCGGCTTCAGATGTGTTCCACAGGATCATGGAACAAATGATGGAAGGCATTGAAGGTGTTCGTGTCTATGCCGATGACATAATCATTTGGTCCACCACCCCGCAGGAGCATGTCAGTCGCCTCCAGCGTGTGTTCAAACACATACGGGAGCAGGGCCTACGCCTCAACAGAGCCAAATGCTCCTTTGGTCAGACGGAACTCAAGTTCCTAGGGGACCACATCTCCCAGTTGGGTGTGCGGCCGGAAGCGGACAAGGTGGCTGCTATCACAGCCATGAAAACGCCAGAGGACAAGAAGATGGTCCTCCGATTTCTGGGCATGGTCAACTTCCTAGGGAAGTTCATCCCTAACCTCGGCTCTCATACCACGGCTCTCAGGAACCTGGTCAGGAAGACGACAGACTTCCAATGGTTCCCTGCCCACGAGCACGAATGGAGAGAACTCAAAACCAAACACACCACGGCCCCGGTCTTAGCTTTGTTTGATCCAGCAAAAGAGACAAAGATTTTGACCGATGCCAGCCAGTCTGGCATTGGGGCAGTGCTCCTGCAACACGATGAGGCCTCATCATGGGCCCCCGTTGCATATGCGTCACGCGCCATGACCCCCATGGAACAGCGCTACGCGCAGATAGAAAAGGAGTGCCTGGGCCTTTTGACCGGTGTCGTCAAGTTTCATGATTATGTGCGGCCTTCCCCAATTCACCGTCGAGACCGACCATCGCCCGCTAGTCAATATAATACAGAAAGACTTGAACGACATGACGCCTCGCCTCCAGCATATTCTGCTCAAGCTCCGGCGATACGACTTCTAGCTGGCATACACCCCGTGCAAAGACCTAATCATTGCCGAGGCTCTCTCCAGGGCAGTCAATACTCCGTGTGACCCAGCGGGATTCATCTGTCAGGTTGACGCCCATGTGGCCTTCGTGGCCTCCAATCTACCTGCCACAGATGAACGCCTCGTCCAAATTAGCCGCGAGACAGCGGCTGACCTTTTGCTACAGTGTGTCATGCGCCACCTAACAGACGGGTGGCTCAAGGGCCAATGTCCGCAGTTCTACAACATCAGAGACGATCTGGCGGTAGTCGATGGTGTTCTCCTGAAGCTGGACCGCATTGTCATCCCGCACAGCATGCGCCAGGTCATCTTGGAACAGCTACACGAGCGCCATCTTGGCATGGAAAAGTGCCGCCGATGGGCCAGAGAGGCTGTGTACTGGCCCGGCATCAATGACGACATCGCCAATACAGTGCTCAACTGCCCCACTTGTCAGCGCTTCCAGCTGGCCGAACCACGTGAGACCCTACAGCCCCATGAGTTGGTCACGTCCCCTTGGTCCAAGGTCAGCATTGACCTGTTCCACGCGCTGGGCAGGGACTATGTCTTGATTGTAGACTACATTTCAAACTACCTGGAGGTGGTACGTGTACACGACATCACATCGTCTGCAGTCATCCGTGCCTGTAAGGACACCTTTGCTCGACAAGGCGTCCCACTCACTGTGATGTCGGACAATGGCCGCTGCTTTGCAAGCCAGGAATGGTCCAACTTTGCCAGGAGGTACAACTTTGTGACTGTGACATCCAGTCCCCTGTACCCCGAATCCAATGGCAAAGCGGAGAAGGGCGTCCACATAATCAAACGGCTCCTCTGCAAGGCTGCCGATGCTGGGTCCGATTTCTACCTCGCTCTGCTGGCCTATCGCTCGGCCCCACTGTCCACTGGCCTGTCGCCAGCCAAGCTGCTCATGGGTCGCACCCTGAGGATGACGGTGCCGTCCATTCATGTCCCAGACCTCAACCACGTTCCGGTCCTTCAACGAATACAACTGTCTCGTGCACTGCACAAGGCAGCTCATGACTCCCGTGCAGCTGATCTCCCTGCTCTGGCGCCGGATGACAATGTCCGTATCCATCTTCCGGATGGTGGATGGTCTGCAACTGCCGTGGTTCTCCGGCAGGTGGCTCCCCGCTCGTTCCTGGTTCGTCTACCGGATGGCTCCATTCTGCGCCGCAATCGACGTGCCCTTCATCTCGTTCCGCGCTCGCTACGTGATCCTCCACCATTGCCACGCCCTCCTGTTGACCCTGATCTGGACTATGCAGAGATTCCGGTCACTCTGAATCCTCCTCACTCTGATGCAGTCCAGCCCGCTCCTCAGCCGGCGGCTCCCGACCCACCCTTGAGGCGGTCAACCAGAATTCGTCGCCCATCTCAGAGACTTAATTTGTGAACTTTGTGGACTTCTGGACTTACTGATTTGTTCTGTTCTTCCGTTTAATCGTTCAAATGGTTTGTATATAGTGTTCATCTCATTATTCTTGTGACACACTGTTTTTCTGCACCAGGCACCTTCCCATGTAGATAGCTTAGTTTTTATGTACATAGTCCTGTAAATATTTTGCACACACGTAGTCAGGAACATTCACCGTACACTATTTATTGCCACGTAGGTACAATTTTTATAAAAGGGGGGATGTCATAATATACACCAGTATATCATGGTGCAGACACACACTGATGGACACACAGTGGGACCAATCAACACACACAACACCGCAGCCAATCACCAGTGAGAGCACACGCACTATAAAGACAGGGGGCATCAGAGTTCCCGCTCATTCGAGTAGCAGCTAGCTAGGGGGACAAAGCTCACAGCCTACAGCACAGACATTCACCATGTGCTGAGTGCATCGACTGGTTAGGACAAGGCAAATGTCTTTAGTTAAAGCTAGTATCATATTAACCCACAGTCTGAGTATGCTTAAACAGTTAATGATTCAATAAAATAGTGTTGCACTATTTAAAGTGTTGGTGACCTGTATGTGATCCAGAACACCCAACACATCACAAACAAACCATGGCAAAGAGGTAGTGGAGTCAAACCATGACTTCATGTGCCTCAGCCTGATATTGACGAGTACTTTCCAGCAGGGGTAACTGGGTGAAGATTAGATTAAAAAATATCCGGCAATTTTACAGTCCCAGTGCAGATGATGTGAATGGTTGGGGGGGAGGGGGGGGGGCGGTGAGGCGGGGGGGGGGGGGGGGGGATTTGGTTAGTTGGGGTGAAAGCGGTGGTGCAGTGAGTTATTTCCCAGTCACCATCTTTCCAGTGTGTCGTGTGCCATTTTAGCAGGTACATTTTGATCATCTTCAGGCCTTTGATGAGATTCAAATACTGAGGTCTGATGTCATCAATAAAACTCCAGTGCTATTATAGCTTCATGTTGTAAGGTTGGTGCCATAGGGTGATCCAGTGTTGAGGAGTAGCAACTGGGCAAGAAGACAGTAAGAAGTCTTACAACACCAGGTTAAAGTCCAACAGGTTTGTTTCAAACACTAGCTTTCAGAGCACTGCTCCTTCCTCAGGTGAAGGAGCAGTGCTCCGAAAGCTAGTGTTTGAAACAAACCTGTTGGACTTTAACCTGGTGTTGTAAGACTTCTTACTGTGCTCACCCCAGTCCAACGTCAGCATCTCCACATCATGGCCAAGAAGAAGGCAGAGGCGTTAAGTTATTTTTATTGTTTTAAAGTTGTCTTCACTGGATTTCACAAGGATACGTAGGATCTCCCAACAGCTTGCCAGTTCTCTGCTCTGATTACCTGATTGCCAAAGACCACCGTGTCGATCCTCAGTTGAGGTCTCCTGCTGCATTGGCACTCCCAGCCTCACCATTGCTGTTAGGTTTATGTTGAAATCATGTTGGATGTAATTAAATCATACCTAATGGTTAAAATGTCCTGCGCCTGATGTTGGTGAGCCAGGATGAGCTTGCACCTCACTCCACTAACACTACACTCATTGCTTGTCTGAAGTTAAAATTGAGGCTTCATTCTCCTTGTAATGCTGAGACTAGTTAGTACAAGCACCACTACTGCCATCCTGGCAGAATTTAGTGAAATCAACACAAACCAGAACTTGGACCTGGAACCTTGTGGGTCTCTACAGCTCAATGCAAGAGTAGGTGGTACATTTAGGGACTGGACATGGTGAAGGGGATGGGTGGGGGAGATTGAATTAATTATCTTTGAACACTTCAGTCCAATAAACAAACATTTACAGCACTAACCTTAACATTGCTGGTTCCACAGTTATCAGTGCTGTCTGGAATCTGGAAATTCTTGTCAAAAGTAATTTCAAGGTGTTTGCCTTCATGGGTTATAATCCTCCAAGTACATTCACTATTGTCAGGAAAATTCTGCGGCCAGTTTGGTGATTTGAAAGAACCGCTGTCTGCATGGAGAATACCACCACAGGCTATAAGAGAGGAAATATATTTGTATTTAGGATTGCCAAAGCTAAAAACTTGGGTTTTAAAACCTGCGGAGGACCAAATAACTTCGTAAGCAAAATACTGAGGATGCTGGAAATCTGAAATTAAAAATGAAAATGGCAGAAACGTTACAGGCCAGGCAGCATCTGTGGAGAGAGAAACAAAAGTAAAGTTTCAGGCCGATGAGAACTCTTATCAGAAGTGGAAGAAGTTAAGAGATTTAACAGTTTCTAATCCACAAAGAAGTCTGGGAAAGGATTGGGGGGTGGGGTGGGGGTGTGGGGGGGGGGGGGGTTAGAGAGAGGAAAGAACTGAAGAGGTGTGTGCTCGGGTGAAGGACAGCAGTGATTGAATGACAAAATGGGACGATGGTTCAAGGCAGAAGAGGTGGTCATGGAATCAGTGGAGAAACTCGAGCAAATTCCAGAGGAGGTGTGAATGATAACAGCAGGACCATGATCAGCACCGGCTGTCCCTGAAAACAGTGTCATAATATATACACAAGTATATGATGGTGCAGAGACAGACGCTGACTGGCACACTGAAAGACCAATCAACACACAGTACACAGCAGCCAATCACAAGACAGGACACGGCCACTATATAGCCAGAAGGCACTAGTTTTCCCGTTCATTCGGGATGCAGCCTCTGAGAGAGACAGAGCCCGTGATCAGCAACACAAACATCTACCATGTGCTAGCAGTATAGTCTGGTCAGGTTAGCCTCAGGGGCGAAATTCTCCGTTATCGGCGGAAAGTCCGCCGATCGGCGCAAAAAACGGCGCAAATCCCACTTGCGTCACGTCATAAAAATGGGCCGATAGTCTCCGGCCCGAAATGGGCTAGCAGCGACGTAACGGGATCCGCGCTTGCGCAATGGTTCACGCCGTGCAGCGTCATACGCGCTGCACGGCGTGACGGCTCACAAGGCCGCGCAGCTCCCCCCCACCCGACCGGAACACCCGACCGCAACACCCGACTGGATGGCTAGCCGTCGCTCAGCCCCGAGGTTCGAGTCACGCGATGTGGAGGGGCTCCTGGACGCGGTGGAGCAGAGGAGGGACGCCCTGTATCCCGGGCACGGCCGCAGTGTTGCCCCACGCCACAGCCGGCGTCTGTGGAGGGAAGTGGCAGAGGCCGTCACCGCTGTGGCCCTAACACCACGGACAGGCACCCAGTGCCACAAGAAGGTAAACGACCTCGTCAGAGCAGGCAGGGTGAGCCTCCCCATATCCCCCATATCTCCCCCTCCCCATATCCCCCCTCCCCCATATCCCCCCTCCCCCATATCCCCCCTCCCCATATCCCCCCTCCCCCATATCCCCCATATCCCCCCTCCCCCATATCCCCCCTCCCCCATATCCCCCATATCCCCCCTCCCCCATATCCCCCCTCCCCCATATCCCCCGTCCCCCATATCCCCCCTCCCCATCCCCCATATCCCCCTCCTCCATATCCCCCCTCCCCCATATCCCCCCTCCCCCATATCCCCCCTCCCCATATCTCCCCTCCCCCATATCCCCCCTCCCCCATATCCCCCCTCCCCATATCCCCCCTCCCCCATATCCCCCCTCCCCCATATCCCCCTCCCCATCCCCCATATCCCCCTCCTCCATATCCCCCCTCCCCCATAGCCCCCTCCCCCATATCCCCCCTCCCCATATCCCCCCTCCCCCATATCCCCCCTCCCCCATATCCCCCCTCCCCCATATCCCCCCTCCTCCATATCCCCCCTCCCCCATATCCCCCCTCCCCCATATCCCCCCTCCCCATATCCCCCCTCCCCCATATCCCCCCTCCCCCTCCCCATATCCCCCCTCCCCCATGCCCCCCTCCCCCATATCCCTCCTCCCATATCCCCCATATCCCCCCTCCCCCATATCTCCCCCTCCCCCATATCCCCCCTCCCCCATATCTCCCCCTCCCCATATCCCCCTTCCCCCATACCCCCCCTCCCCATATCCCATATCCCCCATATCCCCCCTCCCCATATCCCCCCTCCCCCTCCCCCATATCCCCCCTCCCTCATATCCCCCCTCCCCATATCCCCCCTCCCCCCTCCCCCATATCCCCCCTCCCCCATATCCCCCATATCCCCCCTCCCCATATCCCCCCATCCCCCATACCCCCCCTCCCCATATCCCCCCTCCCCCATATCCCCCTCCCCCATATCCCCCATATCCCCCTCCCCATATCCCCCTCCCCCATATCCCCCATATCCCCCCTCCCCCATATCCCCCTCCCCCATATCCCCCCTCCCCATATCCCCCATATCCCCCCCTCCCCCATATCCCCCCTCCCCCATATCCCCCCTCCCCCATACCCCCCTCCCCCATATCCCCCCTCCCCATATCCCCCCCTCCCCCATATCCCCCCTCCCCCATATCCCCCCTCCCCCATATCCCCCCTCCCCCATATCCCCCATATCCCCAAGTGAATCCAGCCCTAACCTTAACCTCTGCAATGCACGCGCAACCGATGGCGTGCATTCATATACCTGCCTAACACTGTTGCCTTTTACCCCTGCCACCCCCCCCCCCCACAGGAGAAGCGCGCACACAACAATAGGGAGCATGTGAGGACTGGAGGAGGGCCCGCTGATGAGAGGCCACTGACCGTACACGAGGAAAGGGCCCTGGAACTGGCTGGCGGACCTGAGGACCGGGAGGTTGCTGATGCAGAGGTCGGGGCCCCACGAGCAAGTGAGCCACCAACAGCCCGTCCCCATGTCCCCCCTCCCCTATATCCCCCTCCCCCGTATCACCTGATCACTGCCTGATGTCTAACCATGCATGCTTCATTGTGTATCGCAGGACCAAAAGTCCAGGAACCCTCCCCGCAGATGCACACCGCCCGCAGGATGCCCCTCGGAGACCACAGGAGACGGAGAGACCCGCACCCTCCAGCATGCGGCGCCCGCAGGATGCCCCTCGGAGACCACGGGAGACGGAGAGACCCTGACCCTCCAGCATGCGACACCCGCAGGATGCCCCTCGGAGACCACGGGAGACGGAGAGACCCGGACCCTCCAGCATGCGACGCCCGCAGGATGCCCCTCGGAGACCACGGGAGACGGAGAGACCCGGACCCTCCAGCATGCGACGCCCGCAGGATGCCCCTCGCACACCACGGGAGACGGAGAGACCTGGAGCAACAGGGAGACGACACCCCCGTCACGTGCGGGGGCGACCACCCAGCGATGAGGGGGGCAGCCACTGGCCCCCGTCACATCCGAGCCAGGACACCACTACCCAGGACACCACTATCCAGGACACCCCTACCCGGGACACCACTACCCAGGACACCCCTACCCGGGACACCACTACCCAGGACACCCCTACCCGGGACAGCACTACCCGGGACAGCACTACCCGGGACAGCACTACCCGGGACAGCACTACCCAGGACACCCCTACCCGGGAAGACGAAATACCGGACAGTGACTCAGAGTGGATGGGTGGAGACGAACCCCCACCCCAAAGTGCCATGGACTCAGAGTCGGACGAAGAGCACGACACAACGCCACTGCTGTCACCAACACCCTCCACCATCGCAGAAACACTCACCACGGTTGGGCACTTTAGTGATGAGGCGTCTGGTACACTCACTGGTGCGCACAACACAGCCGTCCCGGTACAGCAGGTGGCGGTAGGAGCAGCAGAGGGACCGGGCGGTCGGAGGGCAGCCCAGGCCAAGCGAACATCTGCCGCCCAGATGGATCCCGGGTTCCTGCAGTTACCACACCCACACATAGATCCGATGCAACCACCGACACGGAGACGAGCGAATAGGGTGACGGGTGGCTTGCGGCGGCTGCGGTAGCAGGTGGAGGAGTCCACCCGCGTCCAGGAGCTGGGAGTGGTCCCGGTCATGCGTGCCACCCAGGCTGACACCGCACGGGTGGCGTCCGCGGTGGAGGCAATGGGTGCGACGGTGTCAGACATGGGGAACGGTTTGCGAGGCCTGGGGCCTTCCGTGCAGGCGGCGTCTGTGGCCCAGGAAATGGCTGCCCTCTCACAGGAGGCCATGAGCCAGTGCCAGCGCCAGATGGCAGAGGCGCTCAATGCCATAGCCCAGTCTCAGCAGGCCATGGCCCAGTCTCAGCAGGCCATGGCCCAGTCTCAGCAGGCCATAGCCCAGTCTCAGCAGGCCATAGCCCAGTCTCTGCAGGCCATGGCCCAGTCTCTGCAGGCCATGGCCCAGTCTCAGCAGGCCATCGCTGAGGGCATCGGCGCCAGTGGCCATGTGCGAGCCGGCGTCGCACTGTCACAGACAGGGTTCGACAACCCCCTGGGCTCCATGGCTGCAAACCTGCAGACCCCTGTCGATACCAGCACGGGACTCCAGGACTGGCAGCGCCAGATGTCGGGGGCGCGTCGGATGGCCAGTCCGTTCGCATCCCCCACCCATGTAGAGGCCTGGGGGCCATCGGGCACCCCGAGGGAGGAGGAGGTGGTGTGGTCCGTCCCGGCTCCCTCTGTAGGGGAGGTCCCGGTACACCGCGACACCTCGGACTCCCCCCCTTCCGTCCCAGGTGCATCGGGTGGGCAACGGGCAGGACAGGCTGGCAGCTCGCCATCCCAGTCGCCCGGGCCGCAGCCTGGCCCATCTAGGCCAGGACACCCCAGGAAACGGCCGCCAAAGGGATCCAGTGTCAGAGGGCAGGAATCACAGGAGTCCACCTCCAGTTCTGCTGTACCGTCTGGGGAACCACGTAGACGTAGTCAAAGGGCCCGTAAGGCCAAACAATTAGACACTGAGTAAGTTGGCACGGGTGCAGGGCACAGATGAGTTTTAGGGGCTAGGGCACGTGCATGAACTCCTTTGGTTATTAAAGTCAATGTTACACCTACCGAAGCTGCCTTTGTGCTCTGTCCAAAGTGTGCGGGCGTATCATGTACGTTGAGCGCAAGTGTGTGTGTGACGGGTGGTCTTACCTCAGCCCCAGGTGAGTCTGCCCCCTTCCCCCTGGGCCGCCATCAACATCCCCCGGGCAGAGGACGGGACCGTGCGCTACAGTGTCACAGCCGCATGCAGGGATGGTCCGGGTGGATGGTGGTACTGTGGCCATGGGTCAGACATAGTCCAACGATGTAGAGCCAGGAGCTCATCGGAGGCGGGTTGTCATCATCCTCCATGGCCTGCGATAGACACGCGTCCACCCGCAACTGGGTGAGCCCGGCCCGTTGTGCCGCAGGTGGATCAGCAATTGGGGGGGGGGGTGGTGTGCATGCGGGTGGGGTGTGTGGGGTTGGGGAGGGGGGTGAGGGTGCTGGGTGGGTGGATGGGTGGGGGGTGTGGGTGGTCGGCTGTTGTCATGGTGTGCGGTCTGTGGCCATACTACCCAATTCCCACGCCCATCTAGTCAGTGAAGCGGGCGTCTATCAGTCTGTCCTGTGCCCGCTGGGCCAGCCGGTAACGGTGGACAGCCACCCGCCTGTGTCTACCCCGTCTGCCCTGACCATTGCCACCATCCCCCTCATCTGGGGAGGACTGGGCCTCTTCCTGCTGCTCCTCCACTTCGCCCTCCTCTGCCTGCGGCACATTGCCCCTCTGCTGGGCTATGTTATGCAGGACGCAGCACACCACAATGATGCGGCCGACCCTATCTGACCGATACTGGAGGGCGCCCCCAGAGAGGTCCAGGCACCTGAAACGCATCTTCAGCACGCCAAAGCACCTCTCGATCACTCCCCTTGTCGCTACATGGGCATCATTGTAGCGGTTCTCCGCCTCATTGCGTGGCCTCCGTATAGGCGTCATCAGCCACGATCGCAATGGGTAGCCCCTGTCGCCCAGCAACCAGCCCCTCAGCCGGGGATGGCGTCCCTCGTACATGCCGGGGATGGATGACCGCGACAACACGAATGAGTCGTGTACACTGCCTGGGTGACGGGCGCAGACGTGCAGGATCATCATGCGGTGGTCGCAGGCCACCTGTACGTTCATTGAATAGGTCCCCTTCCTATTAGTGAACACGGCCCTGTTCTCTGCAGGTGGCCGCACGGCGACGTGCATCCCATCGATCGCGCCACTGGACCATGGGGAACCCGGCAACGGCAGAGAAGCCCACGGCCCGGGCATCTTGGCTGGCCCGGTCCACGGGGAAGCGGATGTAGCGGTGCGCCATGGCATATAGGGCATCTGTCACTGCCCGGATGCACCGATGCACCGATGTCTGCGATATGCCGGACAGGTCCCCACTCGGTGCCTGGAATGACCCCGTTGCATAAAAGTTCAGGGCCACCGTAACCTTGACGGACACGGGGAGAGGGTGTCCCCCGCCAGTGCCACGCGGTGACAGGTGTGCCAGCAGGTGGCAGATGTGTGCCACGGTTTCCCGGCTCATCCGGAGTCTCCTCCTGCATTCCCGGTCCGTGAGGTCCTGGTATGACTGCCGGGGCCGGTACACACGGGGCGCCCTCGGGTGCCTCCGTTGCCGTGGGGCCGCGACGTCCTCCTCCCCCTCCTCGTCCTGTCGGTCAGGTGTCCCTCCAGCCTGGGCGGCTGCCGCCTGCCCCTCTGCGGCAGCCTGCGCCGCCTCTCTGGCACGCTCCTCCTCCTCCTCCTCATCCAGGGCAACATAGACATGAGCGGCTGCCACCACGGCGGCCAACATCGCTGGATGGTCTGAAAACATGACGGCCTGGTGGGGGGGGAGGGGAACGACGACATGTCATCATTGCCCATATCCCCTCCTCCCCCCAGCCAGGTGGCATGGACCGCATGGGTCCAACTGTTGGAGGCTGGCACCTGGCCAGGTGGACCAACTCATTTGCCCTCCCATCACCCACCCCGGCACGGACCCCCTCCCCAACCTCCACCCCAGCACGGACCCCCCCCAACCCCGGCACGGACCCCGCCCCCAACCTCCGCCCCGGCACGGACCCCCTCCCCAACCTCCACCCCAGCACGGACCCCCCCCAACCCCCAACCTCCACCCCAGCAGGGACCCCCTCCCCAACCTCCACCCCAGCACGGATCCCCCCCAACCCCCAACCTCCACCCCAGCACGGACCCCCCCCCCCAACCTCCACCCCGGCACGGACCCCCTCCCCAACCCCCAACCTCCACCCCAGCACGGACCCCCCCCCCAACCTCCACCCCAGCACGGACACCCTCCCCAACCTCCACCCCAGCACGGACCCCCTCCCCAACCTCCACCCCAGCACGGACCCCCTCCCCAACCCCCAACCTCCACCCCGGCACGGACCCCCTCCCCAACCCCCAACCTCCACCCCAGCACGGACCCCCCCCAACCTCCACCCCGGCACGGACCCCCTCCCCAACCCCCAACCTCCACCCCAGCACGGACACCCCCCCAACCTCCACCCCAGCACGGACCCCCCCCCCAACCTCCACCCCGGCACGGACCCCCTCCCCAACCTCCACCCCGGCACGGACCCCCTCCCCAACCCCCAACCTCCACCCCAGCACGGACCCCCCCCCAACCTCCACCCCAGCACGGACCCCCCCCCAACCTCCACCCCAGCACGGACCCCCCCCCCAACCTCCACCCCGGCACGGACCCCCTCCCAACCCCCAACCTCCACCCCGACACGGACCCCCCCCCCAACCTCCACCCCAGCACGGACCCCCTCCCGGCACTCCCCCGGAGCCCAGCCTACTCTAACCACCCCCCCCCCGCCGCTCACACACACCCACAAGCCGAGACACACCTCTCCTCACGCAATCAGTCTGCGGCCACGCCATTTCCTGCCCAGAGCCAACCCCCCAGGCCGTCACTCACCTCCTCGCTGGTCGGCGTGAGCCTGGAGCACCGGGTCACGCCGATGAAAAGGAGGTTTGATTCACGTCGACGTGAACGGTCATCACGTCGACGGGACTTCGGCCCATCCGGAAGGGAGAATATCGGCAGGCCGAAAATCGGCTGCCTTGCGCAGACCCGTGACATTCTCCGCGGCAGCGGCGCCATTAACGCCCCGCCGACTTCTCTCCCTTCGGAGACTTCGGCGGGGGCGGGGGCGGGATTCACGGCGGCCAACGGCCATTCTCCGACCCGCTGGGGGGTCGGAGAATGACGCCCCAGGTCTCCAGTCATCCTAACATAGTGTCAACCCATAGTGCAAGTATGTTTAACAGCTCATAGCTAAATAAAATAGAGTTGTATTTCTACAAGTGTTGGTAGCCTGTCTGTCTCACTGCTCTGGTAAACGCAGTATTCGCAGACCCAGCATACCCAACACATCAAACAGGAATGTTGGTTAGGATGTAGAATTCAATGTTGAGATCAGAAGGCTGTCAAGAGCCTATCTGGAAGGCAAGGTGATGTTCTTTGAGCATATGCTGAGCTTCATCAGAATAGGCTGCAAAGGGCATTTTTCTTATTGTTATTGTTCATTGGTTGAAGCGAGTTGCAGCAATTTACGTGTCTACCATATGCAAAATCTTTCAGCATACATTAATAGCAATATCACTAGAGAAGATATACCAGGAAAGCCAATGAGACTAAAGGCTAACAAGTACCCCATGTTTGATATTCTACATCATAGGGCCTTCAAAGAAGTGACTGCAGAGATGGTGGAGGCATTGGTTGTTATCTTCCAAAATTCCCTAGATTCTGGAAAGGACGCAGCAGAATGGGAACCCTTAAATGTAATGAACTTATTCAAGAAAAGAGGGAGACAGAAAGCCGGAGACTTTAGGCCAATCATCTGTCATGGGGGAAATGCTGGAATCCATTATTAAGGAAGTGGTATCAGGGCATTTGGAAAACACAATAAAGCAGAGTCAACATGGTTTTATTAAAGATAAATCTTGTTTGACAAATTTATTAATTCTTTGAAGGTGTAATAAAAATGAAGGATAAATGGAAACCTGTAGACAATGCAAATTTGGATTTCCAAAAGGTATTCGCCAAAGTGTCACGCAGACATTACCACACAAGGGCAGCACGGTAGCATGGTGGTTAGCTCAATTGCTTTACAGCTCCAGGGTCCCAGGTTCGATTCCCGGCTTGGGTCACTGTCTGTGCGGAGTCTGCACATCCTCCCCGTGTGTGCGTGGGTTTCCTCCGGGTGCTCCGGTTTCCTCCCACAGTCCAAAGATGTGCAGGTTAGGTGGATTGGCCATGATAAATTGCCCTTAGTGTCCAAAATTGCCCTTAGTGTTGGGTGGGGTTACTGGGTTAGGGGGAGAGGGTGGAGGTGTGGGCTTGGGTAGGGTGCTCTTTCCAGGAGCCGGTGCAGACTCGATGGGCCAAATGGCCTTCTTCTGCACTGTAAATTCTGTGAAAGGTAAGAGCTTGCAGTATTGGTGGTAATATGTCAGCATGGATCGAGGATTGACTAACGCACAGGAAACAGATTTGGATTCTGGGATTCCCGACCCCAATTTTGAGATTTCTGATTTTCAGGACTGCCTTTTAAGCATGAGGGCTGGTTTGGATTGTGAGCCTGACCTGGCTGGCTCCATTTCAAGGGTAGGCATGTCTTCGTCCTCCATTATTTTCATGGAGTTGGGCCAGGATTTCAATGAGCCAATGAGCCATTACAGCATCTCAGAGGTGGAATAAATCACAGCCTACATGATGGAACTTTTCTTAAAGGTGAGTTCAAAAGGCCCCCCTCATGCCTTCTATGCACAGGTTTGAGCCTTACTCACCCCCAATTACCTCTCATGCCCCCATGTCAAGGTATGCCCCTTACACACGCTTTATGGCCCTTCACGACAGGGTATTCCTTCCACCTATGCACCATTCCCATGTCCTCATTCCCATGCCAAGATATACCCCCTATTCCCTAAGGTGCCTCATACCCCATGCCAAGCCATGGCATCTTCCAACCCCAATCACTCACAATAAACTGCATGGAGGCAATTAACCCGATAGGATGTGGAACAAAAGCTTAATAAAAGGTCATTCATTGATAACTTTCCACTTGCATTGAAAAAACTCCTTTTTAATACAGGCCAATAAAAGTGTCAATTATCCAGACCCTTTTAAAGTACTAATAACTGAAAGTGCAAGCACTTGAAACATTCTTATTATGTGTAAATGAACATTGTGAAATTGACAGAATTAGAGAGTCAGGGCTGTCAATAAAACAATGTTTTCCTTGGGGTTCAGCTGTTTCCACAGTCTAATAGATTTCTGGGCTGTCAACCAAACATTATTAAGAATTATTGGCTGAGAGCATACTTTGGCATGGGGTGGGGGGTGGTATGAGAGGCCATGGGGTTGGGGGAAAACCTTGACATGGAGACATGAGGAGGCATATTTTTCATGGAAGCTGTGTCGGAAGTGATGGGGTGTGAGACATGAGGGCTAGAGTGCGTTACCTTTTTCATTATAACTGGGGAAAAGTCCCATAACACTGAGACATGCCTCATAAATAGCATGCCTTGGCAACTAGCAGCCAAACAAACAAACAACACCAATGAAAATCTCCACTCTCCTAGCACTTCCTCCCAACCCAGATGGGCTGAGCCAGGAGGTTTTCCAACTCCCACTATCTGTCCCAAGGATGAAAATCCAGCCCAAAGAGTCTGGAACTTAGATATGCAAAGTGATTGGGCAAACATTCAGCAGATAAAGCATACTATGGAAAAATGTGAGATTATGCATTTAGATAGGAAGATTAGAAAAGCAGAATATTATTTAAATAAACAGGGATTACAGAATTTTGTTCTACAGAGGAGTCTGGTTGTCCTTGTACATAAATCACAAACCATTAGCTTTTAGGTACAGAAAGTAATTGGAAAGACCAATGGAATGTAAGTCTTTATTCTAAGTCCAATGGAGAATATAAGTAAAGAAGTCTTGATACAACTAAACACGACATTGGTGAGACCACACCACCTGGAGTACTGAGTCCAGTTTTGGTTTCTTTGCTGGAGAAGTGACATACTTGCATTGAGGCAATTGAGAGAAGGTTCCCTCAGTTGATTATTGGGGTGAAATGGCTGTGTTAGGAGGCAAGGTAAAGCAGATTGGGCATAGACTCATGAGAGCTTGGAAGAATGAGAGGTAAGCTTATTGAAATATAAAAGATTGTAAGGGGGATTGACAAAGTAGATGCTGAAAAGAGTTTTCTCCTCATGGGACAACATGGAGGTAACAGTTTCAGAATATAGGATTTCAAATGGATATGAGGAGCAATTTCTTCTCCTGGAGCGCCGTTAGTCTTTGGAATTCTCTACCCTCAGGAGCAGTGGAGGCTGGGTCATTGAATATATTCAAGGGTGAGTTGGACAGATGTTTGAGCAATAAAGAGGTCAAGGGTTATAGGGGCATGGAGGAAAATGGAACTGAATGATGAAGCAGGTTTGAGGAGCTGAATGGCCTACTCCTATTCCTATTTATTACATTCTTATGTTCGTGCAAATGGAAGGATTTGCATAGGCTCATAACTTCCCCAGAGTGGCAATCCCCAGTGGATTTCCACTCTGAATTAACTTACCCTTGCTAAAATTCAAAGCCCCTGTCTCGCCCAACCGTCCTCACTGGCTGGATCTGAGGGCAGTGGAACGGGGCTGGGATGGTGGTGGCGATAGTTGCGGGGATCTTCTGGGTATTCATGTGTGTGGAGGGTATCAAATGCAAGACTGGGTCCTGTGTTTAAAATAGTTACTCTGTAGTCAGAAGTGATTTTATTTTGTCCTAACTATCAGGTTGAAACTGGGCAGAGCCCTCCAAAGTTAGCAATTTAAATTGCTTCTGCCGGATAGTTTCCAACGCAGTGTAATTGTCCCATGGAAGTTAGAGCTTCTGGACAATTGCCAGGTAAACCTTTGCACGGCACTTCCTAGAGGGATTCTCCAGAGCCTCATTGGTGTACCCCCAAATGCGACACTGGAGAACCAGGAAGTTATGAATATCATTATTTGGACTATACAACACAGAAACAGGGAGTTGGTTCCATCAATCCTTTCCGGTGTTTATGCTTCACTCAAGCCTCCTCCCATCCTTCCTCATTTAACTCCCCAGAATTTATGCCTCCTCCTTTCCATTCCATTTTATAAAAAGAATATTTGACCATTAGGTGTTTTTTTAGTTGAGAGATCTAAAGTCAAAGACGGTTAGCCAGTTAGAGACACTGATAGGTTCTCTTTACAATCAATGAATGTTAATAAAAAATATATTTGTTTTGCTGGGTATAATTTCTCGTACTCTAAGCAGATCTCTGAAAATGTATTTTCCGAAACACAAAAACAGACTAGAATTGAACACTGGACATTTGCCAAGTACACATTCCACAAAAAACAGCTGCAATTATACACAGCTCTATTTTTCTTTTTAATTAGGAACAAGAAAATTCTCATCAGTGCAGACTTGGAAGATTTTTTTGCGGCAAAAAATCCTCAAATTATTATAATTTCCTGTCACTCGCGTTTCAATTACTGCACTGGAGAAAAGGTAACAAAACAATAGGTGTATACTTTTGACAGGCTCGATGTGAAAACACTGCAGAAATTTCAAATTGCAACCTCTTAGTAAATCTGCATATTAGAGAATTTATCAGAACATTGTTTAATTATAAAGTTGATGATTTGAAATAATGTGTAGCATTGCACTATTTTTTTGTAAGCTTTCTTAATTCTTGTTTTAATAAAATGTTCTGATAAAATCATTAAACTCCTCAGAAATGTAAATATCTAACACGGTTAACATAGTACTGTAATGATATGCAGACACATAACCAATGGGTCATCAGAACAGGACACAACCAATGGGTAATCAGGACACTCAGAGGCGGCATCACCACAAGAGGGCACCACACGACCACTATAAAAAGGACAAGGCGCACAGGCCCTGTCTCTTCCACCGGCAGAAACGTAGAGAGCAAGACGTGTGTGGTTAACAGCACCGTCACACCATAGCATGTGGTCTAGAGCAAGCTCATATAGTTAGTAGAGTATACTGTGTTACTAGAGTCAGATTAGTAGAGTGTAGAACTCATTTAGGAGCTTTGTTAATCGCTCAATAAATACGTTCAACTTACCTCAAGAGTCTGGAGTATCCTTCAGCAATGCCTACACCAAGTAGCGGCTTATGTTACTCAAAGTAACATAACAACACAAGTACTATTTTAGTTTGAAAACCTAGGTGAAAACCCCAATTTTGAAAAAAAACTAATTTGAAAAGGCAAACAACGCACTGTAATAATGGCAATGGTTGGTCTGTTTTGTGAATGTTGGGGTGGAATTGAAGTTCAAATTCCAGTCTCAGTTCCTGTAATTGAAGCTAATCGTTCAACACAAAATCAAAAAGACTTCAATTTGGAGAGGACAATATTTATGCAGAAAATTATCAAAGATAAGCTCAGGAGAATCCAACTCATGTATGAATTACTTGTTAGAGACCATGATAATTAGGACTCCATTTTTGCAAATGGCTCATCACTAACAAAGATATCACTGCCGCAGATGTGGCAAGTTTTGCTGTTGTATATATTTTGGGACATTTTATTTTTCGATTGAGTTTCCCTGAATGGAAGAATGCCAGAATGGAAAATAACAGGAAATTGCACTTGGTTTATTAGTGCCGGTTGCCTCTATTTAATAAACTGCAATCCCTGCAGGGAAAGCTTTGAGTTTGTCATAAAACATTTATTAATTTACACAGATTTTTACAAATGTGAAGTCAAAGTATTGCACCAAGTGAAATCAAACTTGATTTTATGCCACTTCTTAATAATTAGATTGAAGAAATACATCAGGCATGATCTACCCGACTGGGAACAGAGTCCGTAACGCACGCAATTAGCCGGGTGTTTCGAATGGCCAGTCGGTAGATTGAAGGCCTCAGCGGGGAACGTGCGGCTGAAGACACACTTCATCCCATTTCCTGCACTGAGGAGATCCACTCGCCAGAACCCCTCAGTGCAGGATGAGATCAGGACACTCCCCGACACAATGCTCGAAACCCCCCCCCCCACACAAAACCCCAATTCCCCTATAAGGGGGTCCTCGGCCCCTTCACACCTCCCCCCCGTACCCACACAGACTTCCGGGCCCGATCCCCGTCATGGGAAAAATGCCAACCTGGCACCCTGGCTATGTTCTGTCAGCTAGCAGTGCCACCTTGCACCTTTTGGCACCCAGATGACACTGTCAGGAAGCCAGGCTAACAGTGCCAGGGCACAAGCCTGCCGGTTCCACAGTGCCCAGGTAGCACCAGAGTGCCACCCTGCCAGAGAGCAAGCACCTGGGGGCCTTCGATCCTCTCGGGGACTCCCAAAAGTGCCGTTCCATTTGGTCCCTGCTTGTGGAGACCAGCACTGAACAGCACTCGCCCCCGAGGCCTCCAAAATGAGGAGGTTCAATCCCACGCCTTGGTTAGATCGTGCGAGTGCATATTAAAGTGAAAACAGCTGTCTCACTCTGATTTGCTAAAATTTGGGCGGGATTCACATCACGTTGTCTCCCGAGGTGTGGCAAGTCAGCTAGATCCCAGAAGAGGGATCATCTGGCATCTACCAGTCACGACGCGCTGCCTTCTAGGCACAAAAGGCCTGTAGATCACGTCCATCATGTGCTACATGATGGAGAAATGGGACATGTTTACAGGTAACAGCTAAACACGAGCAAATTCCTTTGGCTCTTAAGTTTAAGGCAAATAGGTTACATTGACTGGCTTAATTAATACCAAATGCATATTTCAAATACAAAAGTTAACCAAAGAGATAGACCACTTGCAATATGATTTTCCAGCAGTATGATAGAAGATTTTCTTCTTTCAGAGGGTGTTTAATCTCTGGAACTCTCTTCCTCAAAAGGCAGGGGAAGCAGAGTCCTTGAATATTTTTAAGGCTGAGCTAGATAGGTTCTTGATTAAGAAGGGGGTGGAAGGTTTTTAGGAGAGTCAGGAATGTGGGGCTGAGGTTACAATCAGATCAGCCGTGGTCTTCTTGAATGGCGAAGCAGGTTTGAGGGGCAGAGTGGCCTATCCCGGCTCCTAATTCATATACATGTTCATATGTGGGACATTTCCAAGATTAAATCTGCTAGCCATCATGAGTTGTCCTAAAAGTGCCTTGAGACATCAAAATATGTTTTAATGCAAGTATTCAGCAGCAGAGAATAGTGTACTGCTGAACACTGGAAGACACAGTTTGATAAATACTCAATGACCAACTGTTGTAAATGTGAGGTTTCGGATGAAAGATTACAGAACCATAATGTAATTTTGCTGAGAATGAAGCTAGGCTGGGAGCTGGTCCAAATGTGCACAATGTGTTGTTATAGTGCCAGCAATTTGCTTGTTACAGTGTTAGTTGAGAAAGGACTGTTTCTTGTTTGCTGGGACTTTCCACTTGTATATTCCATTCAGTTGGGCTGTTAGAAAGTCCTTTTAATGTCTATTTTATCAGCAACAAATAAGAAAATAGAGTAGAATGCTATCTCATTCAGCTAGTAAGAAGTCTTACAACACCAGATTAAAGTCAAGCAGGTTTATTTGGAATCCCTAGCCTTTGGAGCGTGCCCACCCCAGTCCAACGCCAGCATCTCCACATCATTAAGCTCGAAATGTGAAGTTGCAGTCAAATTAAAATAAGAGAAAGTTGTTCGAGGGCGGCACGGTAGCACAGTGGTTGGCACTGTTCCTTCACAGCGCCAGGGACCCGGGTTCGATTCCTGGCTTGTGTCACTGTCTGTGCAGAGTCTGCACGTTCTCCCTGTGTCTGTGTGAGTTTCCTTTGGCTGCTCCGGTTTCCTCCCACAGTCCAAAGGTGAGCGGGTTAGGTGGATTGGCCATGATAAATTGCCCCCTAGTGTCCAAACATTAGGTGGGGTTGCTGGGTTATAGGGATAGGATGGAGGTGTGGGCTTAGGGAGGATGCTCTTTCAGGGGCCTGTGTAGACTCGATGGGCCAAATGGCCTCCTTCTGCACTGTAAATTCTATGACTTTAGCAGACTGTTAATAACAAATGTACCACATACAGAAGATTGTATCAGTGACCAACCATTGTTCTATTCAAACATTGTAAACTATTATTAAATGAAATACCCAAAACTGAATGTGACTAACAAGATTGAGAAAACATTTAACAGTAAATTTCAGAACTGATAACTACTTCTCTCATTTTATTTTCTCTTACCTGCCGAATCAGATATCCATGTCGCATAGAAACCACGATGTTGCACACTGTGGCTAGAGCTAAATATAATAAACAATTTGTTTGAACCGGATTTAATCAGCTCTGGTGAGGTGGTTCCACAGTATTGGCCTATGATTGGTGAGCTGAAGGACCCACCATTCATGATTGTAACAGAGTCCCAACCACAAGTCGAATGAGGCTCTAAATCAAAGTAAACGAACTTCAGCTGTGAAGAGAAAAATACAGGAGATGCAAATGTTAAACAGTATAAATGGATCTTCAATGGCATTGCTTATGTGGGAAGAGATAGTTGTGAAGATATTTCTGAGTCATGTGTTAGTATAGGCTTCTGTCCACGAAGGTACAAGCCCAAGCAGCTGTTACATGGGCGAGGCTGGAATTGGAGGAGTGCATCTGTAAGTCCCAGGTATGGACAGTGGGAACCAGGATTCATAAAATTTACAGTGCAGAAGGAGGCCATTCGGCCCATCGAGTCTGTACCGGCTCTTGGAAAGAGCACCCTACCCAAGCCCACACCTCCACCCTATCCCCATTACCCCAGTAACCCCTCCCAACACTAAGGGCAATTTTGGACACTAAGGAGAATTTATCATGGCCAATCCAACTAACCTGCACATCTTTGGACTGTGGGAGGAAACCGGAGCACCCGGAGGAAACCCAGCCAGACATGGGGAGGACGTGCAGACTCCGCACAGACAGTGACCCAAGCCGGGAATCGAACCTGGGACCCTGGAGCTGTGAAGCAATTGTGCTAACCACAATGCTACCGTGCTGCCCCGGATTAACTGCCTCTACCTCATCCCCCCTCCCTCATCCTCCATCTACCTCCCTCATCCCCCCAATTCCCCTACCTCACCCCATTCTCCCTCAATCAGCCCTCCTCACCCCGTGTGTGTGTGTGTGGGTGTGGGTGTGTGTGTGTGACCCATTTGCATCCAGGCTCCTTCAGGAGTGACCCAGTCCTGACAGCAACCTCCACCTCAGAGGGTGCCAACAATGTGAGGCAGTTGGCTACTGGAACTGTTCAAGGGCACCTGCTCCTGAAGGGTGTGGTGTACAGGAATGCACCACCAGCATACTGAGAACAAGAAGCTCATTCTGCAGGTAAATCCCTCACCCCTAGCACTGAAGCGAGGCTAAGTTAGTCCCCTTTAAATCTACATTCCCTCAGAGGAAAACAATGTATTCTGCATTTTGATTAATGTCCTTTCTTCCTTTGTGTTATTGCAAGCAGGCGCAAATCAAGGCAATGGCGTCTATTATAGAATCTCGGCATCAATGCTGTGATATCTTTAGGTTTATTTCCCATACTTGCTTGCTTTTAAATTTCAACATTCTATGTCCTAACAACCCATGAATTCATATCATAGTCATTGTATCATATTTCATTTTGTTGAGAAAATTTTTGCTGCAGACAACCTGGTAACTGTTGTAAGAATGGGTTCAGTTTTCAGGTAAAAAGGAAAGTTAAAAAAATTGAGATTGGGGTGTGCTGGTTGATGGAAGTAAGTTACAGAGAAGAAAAATAAAGTTATTTACATAAATAATCCAGGGGGGTGGTCAGTGGTGGGGAATATGTGGGAGGGGTGCTTAGTAGGAAGGGTGGACGAGTCCCCTGAGAGGCCAGGAGTGTGGGGGTGTCCCATGCGAGATTGGTCCTGTGTGTTTAAAATAATTATGCTGAAGTTGAAGTGCTTTTATTTTTTTCTAATTCTTTCGGGGTAACTATTAGCATAACACTGGCAAAACTGGGGGAGCATGGTAGCACAGTGGTTAGCACTGTTGCTTCACAGCGCCAGGGAACCGGGTTTGATTCCCGGCTTGGGTCACTGTCTGTGTGGAGTCTGCATATTCTTCCTGTGTCTGCTTGGGATTCCTCCGGGTGCTCTGGTTTCCTCCCACAAAGTCACGAAACACGTGCCTGTTAGGTGGATTGGACATTCTGAATTCCCCCTCTTTGTACCTGAACAGGCGCCAGAGTGTGGCGACAAGGGGCTTTTCACAGTAACTTCATTGCAGTGTTAATGTAAACCTACTTGTGACACTAATAAAGATTATTAGAAACATCTGAAGTTAGTGATTAAAATTGCTTCCATCGGATGGTTCACAGCCCAGTGCAATTGTCCAGGGGACGTTAGCACTTCTGGTCAATTGCCGGATAAACCCTTACAAAGAACAATGAACAAAGAACAATACAGCACAGGAACAGGCCCTTCAGCCTTCCAAGGCTGCGGTGACCATGGTACCTGCTTAAATGAAATCGTATACACTTACGGAGTCCATATCCTTCCATTCCCACCCTATTCATATATTTGGTTGGTTTGGGTTTGGTTTGAGGTTGGTTTAGCACAGTGGGCTAAACAGCTGGCTTGTAATGCAGAACAAGGCAGCAGCGCGGGTTCAATTCCCGTACCGGCCTCCCCGAACAGGCGCCGGAATGTGGTGACTAGGGGCTTTTCACAGTAACTTCATTGAAGCCTACTTGTGACAATAAGCGAATATTATAATATTATATTTGTCTAGATGCCCCTTAAATGCCACTATCGTACCTGCTCCCACCACCTCCTCAGGTAGCGCCTTCCATATATTTACCACCCTCTGTGTGAAAAACGTGCCTCACACATCTGTTCTAAACTTTTTCCCACGCACTTTAAACCTGTGTCCCCCAGCACTTGACTCTCCTACCTTAGGAAAGAGCATCTGACTATTCACTCTGTCCATGCCACTCATAATCTTGTAGACATCTATCAGGTCACCTCTCAACCTCTGCCGTTCCAGTGAGAACAGACCAAGTTTATCTAACCTCTCCTCATAGCTAATGCCCTCCATAATAGGCAACATCCTAGTAAATAGCTTCTGTACCCTCTCCGAAGCATCCACATCCTTCTGTTAGAGTGGCGACCAGAATTGTACACAATATTCAAAATTATGTCTAACTAAGATCCTGTCCAGAACATAGAACACAGTGAACATAGAATTTACAGTGCAGAAGGAGGCCATTCGGCCCATCGAGTCTGCACCGGCTCTTGGAAAGAGCACCCGACCCAAGGTCCACACCTCCACCCTATCTCCATAACCCAGTAACCCCACCCAACACTAAGGGCAATTTTGGACACTAAGGGCAATTTAGCATGGCCAATCCACCTAACCTGCACATCTTTCGACTGTGGGAGGAAACCGGAGCACCCGGAGGAAACCCACGCACACACGGAGAGAACGTGCAGACTCCGCACAGACAGTGACACAAGCCGGGAATCGAACCTGGGACCCTGGAGCTGTGAAGCAATTGTGCTATCCACAATGCTACCGTGCTGCCCGTACAGCTGCAACATGACTTTCCAATTTTTATATTCAATGCCCTGACTGATGAAGGCCAGCATGCCGTATGCCTTCTTGACCATCCTATCCACATGCGTTCCCACTTTTAGTGATCGGTGGATATGCACGCCCAGATCTCTCTGCCTGTCAATACTCACAAGAGTTCTATCATTTATTGTGTAATTCCTCCATGCTTTGGACCTTCCAAAGTGCATTACCTGACACTTGTCCAGACTAAACTCCATCTGCCATTTCTCCGCCCAAGACTCCAACCAGTTTATATCCTGCTGTCTCCTCTGACAATCCTCGTCACCATCCACAACTCCACCAATCTTTGTGTCATTTGCGAACTTACTAATCAGACCAGCTACATTTTCTTCCAAATCATTTATATACACCATGAACACGGACCCCAGAACTGATCCCTGTGGAACGCCGCTAGTCACAGCCTTCCACTCAGAAAAGCACCCTTCTACTGCTACCCTCTGGCTTCTGTGCCCAGGCCAATTCTGTATCCAACTTCCCAGCTCTCCTCTGATCCCATGTGACTTCACCTTTTGTACCAGTCTACCATGAGGTACCTTGTCAAAGGCTTTATTGAATTCCATGTATACAACATCTACTACCTCTCCCTCATCTATCATCTTTGTCACGTCCTCGAAAAACTCGATCAAATTAGTGAGGCACGACCTCCCCTTCACAAAACCATGCTGTCCATCGCTAATAAGTCCATTTGTTTCCTAATGTGAGTAAATCCTGTCTCTATGAATCTTTTCCAATAATTTCCCTAATGCTGACGTAAGGCTCACCGGCCTATAATTTCTTGGATTATCCCTGCTGACCTTAAACAATGGAACAACATTGGCTACTCTCCAGTCCTCTGGAACTTCACCTGTAGCCATTGAGGATACAAAGATTACTGTCAAGGCCCCAACAATTTCCACCCTTGCCTCCCTCAGTATTCTGGGGTAGGTCCCATCAGGCCCTGGGGATGTATCTACTTTAATGCTTTTTAAGATGCCCAACACCTACTCTTTATTAATATCAACATGACTCAGAATATCTACACACTCTGCCCTATACTCCTCATCCACCAAGTCCTTCTCTTTGATGAATACTGAGGCAAAGTATTCATTTAGTATTTCTCCCATTTCCTCTGGTTTCATACATAGATTTCCTGCAATATCTTTGAATGGACCAACCCTTTCTCTGGCTACCCTCTTGCTCTTTACATATGTATAAACACCTTAGGATTTTCCATAATCCTGTATGCCAATGACATTTCATGATCCCTTTTCACCTTCCTAACCCCTTAAGTTGCCTGGGAACCTCTAAGAGGGATTCCCCAGTGCATCTTTGGTATACCACCAATCCAACACTGGGAGCCAGAACCAGAAAGTTAGTGGCCAATATTTTTCACTGAAGCATGCCGCACAAGCTACAAATATTTTCCTGATAAACTATATGAAGAATACTTGCTTACTTTTCCATGCATGTTCAAAAATAGACTCACAGTTATTGTGTGTCCTTCTGGAGCCTCCAGCCTCCATGCACAGTGGGTCAAAGGATTATATTGTGATGGATAGTTGGGGCTTGAAATGAATCCATTTTCTCCAATCTGAATGCCACCACATTCTAAAAGAGAGAACCTCAATTAAAAAGTACACATATCAAAAGGCCACCACCTTGATGAAAATATTCTGGGCTATTCGGATATGCAATGCTATCTTGGTTTATGAAACATGACTACTGAAATTGAGTCAATTATGATATTTAAAAGGGAAATTAGATAAGTACATAACTAGTTAAAACATTTACATTCAAAAGAAATACGGAAGGAACTAGAAAACTAAGTCTGGTGAGTGAGCTAGCACTCAATGTGTCCAAGAGGCCAAATGGCCTCCTTCTGTATTGAAATTTCAATGATTCTGAATTGAATTTTCTATGATTCTGTACTGAACTTTCTATGATTTTTGTCTTGAAATTTCCATGATTCCATAAATCTTTGTAACTAATTTCAAAATGCATCATCATTGTGCAAAATGTAAATCAATTATTTTAAATGGCTTATACCTCAACAAATAGTGGAGGAAAAATCTTGATACAAATGTCATAACGTTTCTTTCAACAATATAAATCTGTGCAATATTCTGGCTTTTAGTTACGCTTTTTAAGGTGCGGAAATACCACCAATGGGCAAGTAGCATGAAGAAAAAATACTGACCTGTAAAGCTATATTTGGCAAAGAAACCAATATCTTCCACTAATGGACTAGATAAGAAGCGCACCCATAGTTGGGGGGAAGGTATCACCAGTGGAATAGTAGGAGCAGATTGTCCACATAGCCTGGCAATTAGATCACCATTGGCATCGCCTGAGGGATAAGGGAAAGAAAAATTAAGGGAGCTTTGCACAATTCTATAGAGTAGTGGATAGAAGATATTGAAATCTGTGCAACTGTTTTACTAATATTATTGTTTTGTAATTTACACATGGGAACAGTTTTCTAATGTACTCTGACATTCAACAAAATTACCTAATTGTGTAGTGATTTTTAGAATAACATCTCGTCGTGTACATATGCCACTTTATTTTTTATAAGGCTCCCATTAACAAAAGCAAATTACACAAATATACAAGCAAAACTGTAGATGATGATGGCATACCAGTCTGGCCAGCATTTGTTGAAATTGTACATCAGTATAGTAGCATATGAATGCTTTAAAACATTCTTATGATATTTCTCATTCCACTGTCACATTCAGGCTATAAAAACTTGTTTATTTAAAATGATTTAATACAGTAATTGAGAGAATGTCATACGAATATGCATAACAGTGTAACTTCAACTTATTTGCAATGGCAGCAACGTAGCACACACAGTGATTAGTGCTTTTTCATTAAAGTTAAAGTTATATTTTTCTCAAAACTCAAAATTTAAGGGGGTTAAATTGGATAAGATGCCAAACAGGCATGGAGATCACAACGAACGATTAACCCACATCTGTTGAGCGTGATGTATGCCTCATGACACAATTGTGTTCACATGCTGTTCATTAGCTGTATACATCAGCAAGTGTCTGAAGCCACCCTCAACCACTTAAAGGGGAGGCACACTGTGGCTGATAGAGATGGTGAGAGGATTTTCAAAAAATGTTTTGTGAAAGTTCCAGCAATGGCCAACAATGGTTCAAGTTTTCAAATACTCTACTGGAGGTTGTGGTGAAAGTGGTGGAATAGGGAAGAGATGTTCTGCATCTTTAGGGTTGCAGGAGATCTTCCAGAGACAAACACAGGAGACATTGGGGATAAATAAAGGTGGAAATCAATGCCAGGAATGTAACTGCAAGAACCCGAAGGCTGTGCAGGAAGGAGTTTGATGATTTCACATCAGTTATCAAGATCAGAGAGTTTATCTTCATATACCTTATCCTGCCAACTACGTCACTAGCCCCATCTACTGCTGATCTCAGCACACCCCCATCTACAAAGATCGCTATCATTCAGGACTTAACCCTACCTTTAGATGACCCTTGTCTCACACCCACATCTCACAGCTCTCTGGCACCAACATCTCATAGCTTGCTGGCAGTTATTCAACCATGGCAGCTATAGCCTCCAAGCACATTGCATGACATTCGCTGACACACTTCCCTCTTTCTTTCTCAGGAAAGCTGTACGCAACAGGAGACAGCTGGAACTGCAGCAGGTCAAGTAAACCTACATGTTTTAACCCCATGGAGGAGCCGGTGCTGGTCAACCTGGGAAGGGGCATTGTTGAGACCTTGGCCATCAGTGGGGCTGAAGCAATTGATGATGAGGGTATCTTCATATCTATTCCTCATACTATCAGCCAACTTCTCCCTCATCCCTCAATCTCATCCGACTAAGAAGTTGCAGTGGGTGCACACCTGTGCATCTTACTTTATGCACCCCCTTAACCACAACCCAAAATATCCCTTTTTTCATTTCAGATACACTGCAATGTTCCCAAGCAGTGATGGAAGAACAGGAATACAGGTGGAATTTAGTATTGGAAATGTGGATCTCACCCACTGGTTTAAAAACTGGTAAGAATCCACAATACTTTTCTCCGGGAGGCTCAACACAACCTAATCAGGTCCATACCTGGAGGGAAATTCCAGAGTTTACAACCCAGAAAGCTGAAGGCGTGGCCACTAATGGTGGGGAGATTAAAATCGGAGATGCTCAAGAGGATCGAATTAGATGGGTGCAAATATATTGCAGGACTGTAGGGCATGAAGAAATTACAGAAATAAGGAGGGATGATATCATGAAAAGACTTTTTTTAAAAATGAGTATTTTAAAATTGAGACATTGCATGGTCAGAATCAAAGGTGAGTCAACAGGTGCAAGAGTGAGAGGAGACATGGATTTGGTATGAGTTAAGACACGAGCAGCAAAGGTTTGGATGACCACAGATAGTAGAATATTGGGGACCACAGACACATGTGTTGGAATAGCCATGTCCAGATGTGTAAAAGGCATGAATGAGGGATTCAGCAGCAGATGAGCTCAGGCATGGATGAAGTCGGGCAGTGTTAGAGGTGGAAACAGGCAGTCTTACTGATGCCGTGAATATATGGTCGGAAGTTCAACTTGGATTCAACCAAGATTGCAAGCAGAGTGGTTTAGTTGCCAGGGAAAGTCATTGGGGGGGACTCTCAAGGTCCGCTAGCAAGTGCAGGTTTTACAACAGCCTATGGAATTGAGTATTGGGCAAATAAATGTGTTTTGCATCAGGCGCCAAACCTGTTGCGATTCTTCCAACCCTTTGGCCGGACCCAACATGTGATGAATATAAGAAATTGGTATATATATTGTATTATTTTTATCTGGTGCAGTAATGTTTTTTCAAAAAAACTGGGTTAGGGTGTGTATATATCTGCTGCAGTAATTCTTAAAAAAAGAAAAACCGCCCCTCTGGCTGCAAAAAGGTTCAATTAAGATGTTGTAAAAGTGAGATCATCTTTATTTCAAACCATGCTTATATTTACAAGGAGTGCCTAATGGTTTTTTGTTATGATTTCTGGGGAGTACATAATTAGTGACATGGGGTGGGATTCGCTGTTCCCCGACGCCAATTTTACAATCGGCGATCGGGCGGAGAATCCTTCTGACAGCCAAATTGGGAGCGGCGCTCGTTTAACGCCATCTTTCTGTTCTCTGCCCCTTACAAAATGGCATTATTGTGTTGCATGCCATAGGCCATTGGAACGGCATTGGCGTGTCACCTGAAGGCCCTCCTCCGATGCTCCGCTCCCGATGGGCCGAGTTCCCGACCGCACAGTTGACGTGTGGTGTGTGGTCTCAGCAGTCGAGAACTCAGCGTGGCAGCTGTAGACTGGTTCCAGTGCCGCAATAGTCGTCCAGGACCGTTCTGCTGGCCGTGGGGGGGCTTCCACGTGGGCTTGGGAGACTGATGGGGGGTGGACAGGGGGTAGCCAGGGGGACACTATTTGGCTGTTCGGTTCCGCACGGCCGTCGCCATGTTTTACGGCATGACTGCTGCAGATTGTCGCCGTGCGCAAACGTGGCCACGGACCCGGCCATTCTCCAGGTGTTTATATCGTGGGAGTTTTACTCTGCGCTGCTGCTAGCCCCTCACCGGTCGCAGAATCGATGAAGGTTCACCGCCGATTTTGCCATCGTAAAACCACAGTTCCACGCCGGCGTTGGTATTTAGCCTCAAAACGGTGAATCCAGCCCATTGTGTTTAAACTTAAGTAATTATGTCATGGGCTTTGATGGGATGAAGAAGATGCAATTAATGGGAGAGCCAGGTCTGTACCAGGTTGGTAGCAGGGTTAAAACAGTCAGCTTGGAATGAGTTCTCTGGAGGGTGTGAGCTAAACCACAACTTCTGAAAAAGGCTGTCAGTTTGAGCAGTAGTCTGGCACAGAGAAGAATCTACAGGCTGTTTCTTCACAGGATTTCTCTCTTTCCAAACAGTCTTTTAAAGGAATTATTTATCCAGCAGCTGGCAAGTAATTCTGTGTTTGCTAATTTTATTTAAAAGTGGAGTTGTCCTGTGATGGCTTTTGCTTGATTGGAGATAAAGAAGGGAGCCGTTATGAGTTAACGTATTTCATTTTATTGTGAAGCATTGTGTAATACTGTGTTAATAACAAAGTTTATTTTAATAAAACATATCCCTATTTGTGTGGGGGATCACTCTTAGAGCGAAGTATCCTTTTCTCACGGTTCTACAAATTAAAAAAAGTAGAGATTGGGGTTCCTGGTGCAATGGTTGGGGTCCGAGCCAGGATTGCACTACCGCCCAGACCCGGTGGGAAAATGCAAAGTCCTTGTCTGCATTCATTTGAATGAAATTATTGGGTTAGAAGCCCAATTCTAACCCAGTACTTGTGATGCTCCTGTCCCCCTAGCCAGGACTCCCACTGGTGTAAATGGTGCAAGTCCTGAAAAACAGGAAACTGCCATCTTGTAATCTGATGAAGGTCAGGAGGGTGAGTATCCTACCTATACCTGCCTCCAAGGTACCGAGGGGGGCCCTTCATGGGAGGTGGGAATTGCGGGGGGGGGGGGGGGGGAACTAGGATGGAAGGGCTCAGTTCGGGGGTCTTTCCTGGGATGGGAGTGGTTCAGCTGGTTTTCCAATCTGTAGCCTTAAACTCTTTAAACTGTCAGTATGCCAAGTTCTAAGATCTGTGAGATGCAAGTAAAACTTTTGAAGTGGTTTTATACTGTCAATTTCATTTTCCTTTTCTTTTACAAGCTTGATTGCATGGCTAGAATCCTAAAAGCTTCGAACTGCATTGTCCATGTTCAATTTCATGGACCACTGCCTTTTAAGAGCCTCTTGATTGACAGGTCCAGACAGTTTCAAAGGAATAATTTGTATTGTTTATTTACATAGCTCTACAGGGATCCATTAAGCAGCTGTTTTTCTAACAGCAGTTTTTTTAAAAAGAGGCTGTCTCTTTGTTCTGAATAGCTTCTGAGAAAGATCAGGTGCTTAGACGGGGAGGGGCGGGCACTGAGCGGGACCTGTCAGAGAGATTAGGCCCTACCCCTCTCACCCTTTCAGGTCCAGCAAAAATCCCGATCCTCTTTAGAAAATTTACTATGTGCCACACCTCAGCTTCGCTCCTATCACCATCAGGAATCACATCGGTTTTCCCGCAGGTGGGAGCACTTAGTCTGCAATAGGCAGAATCACGCCCATCATGTCTGTAGCTGGGGAATGGAGTTTCAAATGGTAACTGAAAGTGATGGCTTCAGTCTTTGTAATATTTAATTGGAGGATATTTTTGCTTTCGATGTTGGATAAGTAATCTTATCCTTCAGCCACAGTGAAGGAATTGAGAGAGATGGTGGTGAGATAGGGCTGCATGTCATCAGTGTACATGTGGAAGCCAACATTGTGCTTTGGGATGATGTTGCCGAAGGGCAGCATGAAAATGGGAAATAAGAGGGGATCAAGAATTGATCTTTGAATTACCCCGGAGGTAATGGTGCAGGAGGAGGAAGGTAATCCAATGCATGAGATACTCTGGCTATGGTTAGTTAGATGAGTATAGAACCAAGTGAGAGCCGTCAGTCCCACCCAGCTGGATACCAGTGGAGACACATTGGAGGAGGATAGTGTGAGCCAGCACATCAAAGAGTGCAGACAGGTCACGAAGGGTAAGGAATGGAAGTTTACCTTTGTCACTGTCACATCAGATGTCGTTCTTGACTTTGATAAGTGCCATTCAGTATTTCAGTCACATTTGGTGCCATTTGTGACTGTGATAAGAGCCATTACAGTACTGTGGCAGAGGCGGAAACCTCATTGGAGGGGTACAAAATGGAGTTAGGGAAATCCCATGTTCAAAGGTCTTGGAGAGAAAGGGCTGTGCGGTGGGGGTGGGGGGGGGGGGGGGGTTATGATTGCAAAGACGGTGGGGTCAAGGACCAATTAAGAGTCTCTTCGCATTGCTACTGGCATTTTACCAATAGTGGGTCAGCCCTCACCATGTTGGAAAACTATCTGATCGCCACCCTGAGGGATCAGTATGGGGGTGGGTGGGGGGAGGGAAGGAGGAAGGTGGGTGGATGGTGGGAGCTCCTAGTAACCAGGCAGGTGTCCCTCCTACAGCCATTGTGATCCTTCCAGCACCAACTGCCTCATGCTCTCACCAGTCACCAACCTCTTCCACACTCACTGCAGGCTACCTGATTGGTTTGTGCAACCCCTGACCACACTCAGCTTGCAGTGAGGGTGGCACCAATTACTGTGCCTTTTGGCTGGGTACAGTCCTAGAAGTGGCCACTGCTCGCAGTGACTTTGCTGAGACTGAAGAGATCTTGGCACTTGGAATGGCTGGCAGCTCTTGGAGCCAGGTTCTAAAATGGGCCTAAATTCCTGGTGGGTCTCCCCCAAACAACCGAGGCAGGGTTACGACCAACATTTCTGCCCACTGCAACCCTGACAATATCCAACATATGTGTAAAGACAAGGCTCCCATATAGTTTTTTAACAGTCTTCTCACAATTGTCCAGCCAGCTTCAGTGATTTATATACTTACACCACAAATTTCTTCTGTTCCTGTATCCCTTTTAAAATTATGTCATTTATATTCCAAAATGTAACATTTCATACTTCTTAGCATTAAATTTCACCAATCATGTATTTGTCCATGCGTCTATCTATGTCCTTCTAGGGTCTGTTCATATCCTCCCCATTATTTACTACATTTCCAAGTTTTGGATCATTTGTAAATTTTCAAAATTGTACCTTGTATACCAAGGTCCAGGTCATGAAAGGAGCAGCGATACTAACTGACCTCTGGGGTACACCACAGTATAATTTTCTCCAATCTGGTAAACAACGTCTGTTTCTATTCATTGCTTCCTGTTCCCCAATCAATTTCACATCCACTGTAACTTTCAATTCAATTTTACTGACAAGTGTATTGTTTGGTACTTTATCAAAAGCCATTTAAAAGTTCATATAATCAGCATCCACTGCATTATGCTGAAAAAAATATAATCAATTTTTTTATTTATTGTCAGTTTATGCATCAACATACAGACGCCATTCACTCACCAAATCGGAACTCAATGTAATCATTCTGGCAAACTGGATGGTATTCCAGGTTAAAGCTGGTGAACTGGATGTAAATAGATGAATTTGTGGTGTGGGAGTTCTGAATGACCCATTCACAGTTAAGATTGTTTGTGTAGTCCAACACACCATTAAAACCAGGAGAAGTGAAGTTCCCACCATTTGGGTCCATCAAGTTGCTGCCACACACTGAAATCGTAAAACAAAACGTGACAAGCTGATTGAATAAAAGACATCTTGCAAAAAGAAGCTGCATGTGTTACAAGGAATGACTGCTGCATAGTTAGAGGGATAGAAAAGAAAGATTGAGGGATGGTTAGGTGGATAGAAAGGATAGACTGAGGGGAAATGGATGATTTTGATTTTGTTTGATTGGATCTGGATAGTAGTGTGGCCCAGTATATACTCTTCCTGCAGCAGAAATGGCCCCCCTCATGACCTCTGTTGGCTGGCAGCTCTTGGTATGTGAGACTTTTACCCTGGGGTCTTGCTTCCAGGTAGAACGTGTGGTTTATGGCCTAATGCCTCAACAAGGTTGCGCCCAGTGTGTTTTTTCACACGTGTTCACTGACAACATCCAGTTCTAGATCACCATGATGCACGATCAATTGCACAAAGACTAAAGTTGGGTACAACTGTGGCTTTATTACAGTCAGATGCATGGCCTCCTGCTGCAGCTGGCGAAATGGCAGGGCCCTGGAGGTCATGCATATTTATACAGTTCTCCGTGGGCAGAGCCAGCCGGCATGGGCTACCGGCGAACCTGTAGTGCAGGTCCTACCTTACATCTCCTAATACAGAGGTTCACCACATTCACCCCCTGTTAAAAATGAGTCCGGCGGGGGTGACGTGAAACTATATACAATTAGTGCGTTAAGTACAGTGGTAGGGAAAGAAAAGTCCATGATGACAGTCCGGAGTCCGTCAAAGGTTCAGCCGGTCCGGTACTTTGGTGCTTCGTTGGGAGCGGCATAATGGTGGCAGCGAAGTCAGTGATGGCGGTGGTGGCGGTGCTGATGCTGGCCAGTCATCGGGGAACTCCGGGGGCGTGCCAAAGTCCTCTTCGTCCTCTTGCGCGGAAAAGGGGAGGGAGGGGGGTATTCTGGTGGGGTCGATAATGGCGTCGCGGTGGGAGGGAGGGTGGCGCATGGGTTGGGGGGAGGGGGGTGTTGGGGTGGAACCTGACGGTGCCAGATCCCTGAGTGAGACAGTATCTTGGCGGGGAACTCAACGTAGGCATATTGAGGGGTGGCGTGGAGCAGGTGAACCCTGTCCACCAAGGGTCCGCCTTGTGGAGTCGGATGTGCCTACGGAGAAGGACCGGTCCTGGAGCTGGGAGCCAAGTCGGGAGCGACACCCGAATGAGGACTTCCTGGGGAAGGTAAAAACACGTTCATGGGGTGTGTTATTAGTGGCGGTGCACAATAGTGACCGGATGGAGTGTAGAGCATCAGGGAGGACCTCCTGCCAGCGAGAGGCTGGTAGGTTCCTGGACCGTAGGACCAGCTGGATGGCCCTCCAAACTGTCCCATTCTCCCATTCTACTTGCCCGTTTCCCCGGGGGTTGTAGCTGGTCGCCCTGCTGGAGGCTATACCCCTGCTAAGCAGGATCTGACGCAGCTCATCACTCATGAATGAGGATCCCCTGTCACTGTGGATGTAGGCGGGGAAACCGAACAGAGCAAAGATGGTGCTGAGGGCCTTGATGACGGTGGCAGACGTCATATCGGGGCATGGGATGGCGAAGGGGAATCTGGAGTACTCGTCGACCACACTGAGAATGTACGTGTTACGGTCGGTGGAGGGGAGGGGCCCTTTGAAATCCACGCTGAGGCGTTCAAAGGGGCGAGAAGCCTTCACCAGGCACGCATGGTCTGGCTGGTAGAAGTGCGGCTTGCACTCCGCACAGACCTGGCAGTCCCTGGTGACTGTCCTTACTTCCTCGACGGAGTAGGGCAGATTGCGAGCTTTGACCAGATGGTACAATCAAGTGACCCCCGAGTGACAAAGGCTGTTGTGTAGGGCCCAGAGTTGGTCCACTTGTGCGTTGGCATGTGTACCTCGGGAGAGGGCATCTGGGGGCTCGTTGACCGGGGCGATACAAGATCTCGTAATTATAGATGGAGAGCTTGATTCTCCGCCGCAAGATTTTATCATTTTTGATCTTGCCCCACTGTGTGTTATTGAACATGAAGGCTACCGACCATTGGTCCATAAGGAGAGTGAATCTCTTACCGGCCAGGTAATGCATCCAATGCCGCACAACTTCAACAATAGCTTGGGCCTCCTTTTTGATGGATGAGTGTCGAATGTCAGAGGCATGAAGGGTGCGGTAAAAGAATGCCACGGGTCTGCCTGCCTGGTTTAGAGTGGCGGGAAGGGCGACGTCTGAAGCGTCGCTTTCTACTTGGAAAGGCAGTTACTCATCCATTGCGCGCATCCCGGTCATGGCGATGTCTGTTCTGCTGCGGGCGAAAGCGTGTTGTGCCTCGGCTGCGAAGGGGAATTGGGTGGACTGAATGAGTGAGCGGGCCTTGTCCGCATAGTTTGGGACCCATTGAGCGTAGTAGGAAAAGAACCCCAGGCAGCGTTTGAGGGCCTTGGGCAGTGGGGGAGGGGAAGTTCCATGAGGGGGCGCATGCGGTCGGGGTCGGGCATGAGAAGTCCATTTTGGACTCTATAGCCGAGAATGGCCAACCGGGTCATGCTGAACACACACTGCTCTTTGTTATAGGTCAGGTTGAGGAGAGTGGCAGTGCGGAGGAATTTATCGAGGTTGGCATCGTGGTCCTGCTGGTGATGGCTGCAGATGGTGACATTATCTAAGTACGGAAAGGTGGCCCACAGCCCGTACTGGTCGACCATTCGGTCCATCTCTCTTTGGAAGACCGAGACCCCATTTGTGACACCGAAGGGGACCCTAAGGAAGTGGTAGAGGCGACCGTCCGCCTCAAAGGCCGTGGATGGCAGGTCCGACTTCCGGATGGGGAGCTGGTGGTAGGCGGATTTCAGGTCAATTGTTGAGAAGACCCGGTACTGCGCAATCTGATTGACCATATCAGATATGTGTGGGAGGGGGTACGCGTCGAGCTGCATGTACCGATTGATGGTCTGGCTGTAGTCCACGACCATCCTGTGTTTCTCCCCAGTTTTAACTACTACCACTTGGGCTCTCCAGGGGCTGTTGCTTGCCTCGACAATACCCTCCTGTAGCGCACAATGACTTACGAGAGAGAGACGAATAGAGATGAAGTCGATGAGGCTTTATTAAGCGTGACTTGTTCCCCGCAGTTCAGCAACAGACTGGAGCTGCGGGGAGAAGCCCGGGTTCTTATACTCCGCCTTCAGGGCGGAGCTAGGGATCGACAGCCAACCAGGACCCGGGATCTGTCAGCCAATAGCGTCACGGCTTCACAGTCCCACATGACCCCTAATGCATACTACCACACCTCCTTAAGCAGCCGCTGGACTTCGGACCTGATGAAGGTCTTGTCCTGGGTGCTGTACCGTCTGCTCCTAGTGGCAACAGGCTTGCAATCCGCAGTTAGATTGGCAAAAAGGGAGGGGGGAGTCAACGTTGAGTGTCGTGAGGCCGCAAACAGTAAGGGCGGGTAAGGGCCTGCTGAATTTGAGGGTGAGGCTCTGGAGGTTGCACTGGAAGTCCAGGCCCAACAGGTGTGCGACACAGAGATGAGGAAGGACATAGAGGCAGAAGTTACTAAATTCTACGCCCTGGACCATGAGGGTGACTGTACAAAAGCTTTGGATCGGGACGGAGTGGGATCCGGAGGCTAGGGAGATCCTTTGATTGGCAGCGTGGACCGCGAGGGAGCAGCGCCTTACCGTATCTGGGTGAACGAAGCTTTCGGTGCTCCCGGAGTACAGCAGGCACGAGGTCGCGTGGCCGTTGATTTTCACTGTCGTCGACGCGGTGGCCAGGTTGTGCGGGTGAGATTGGTCCAGCGTCATCGAAGCGAGCTGCAGGTAGCCATCAGATGATTCGGGTGGCGAGCGTGTGCGGTTCCGGTGTCGGGATGTCCGGAGACCCTGTGGGCGACAAGACGGCCCATGGTGCGCACATTGCGAGGTTGGGACAAGATGGCGGCGCCCATGGCCGAAGGGGGACAAGATGGCGGCGCCCATTGGTCGCACATGGACCCCGGAGGAGAAGATGGCGGCTCCCATTGTGTGTCTGGCATGGGGGAGGGGGCGATAGCGTGCGCGATCGCGCGACTGCGCGGGCCTGGCACACAGCTGCAAAGTGGCCCTTTTTACTGCAGGATTTATAAACTGCAGTGTGAGCCGGGCAGTTTTGGTGGGGGTGCTTCTGATGACTGCAGAAGTAGCAGCGGGGACCCCCGGGGTGCGCGGATCGACGTGCGGCGCAGGCGTATTGGGAAGGCAGGGCCCCGCCTGAGGAGGTCGTCGGCGGGTCCAGGAGGGGTAGGAAGGAGTAGAAGGGTGGGCAGCGCGGTGGGAGAGGTACCATTGCACGTTACGGGATGCGACCGTCATGGAGAGCGCCAAGGTTTTCATCTCCGCCAGTTCGAGCGTGGCCCCTTCCAGTAATCGTTCTCGGATGCGGTCCGACGCAATCCCCGTCACGAAGGCATTGCGCATGAGGAGATTCACGTGTTCGGCTGCCTTGATGGCCTGACTGTCACAGTCACGGACGAGTGGAATTAGGGCCCGCCAGAAGTCTTCGATGGACTCACCAGGTAGTTGCGAGCAGGTGGCGAGTACATGCCTGGCGAAGAGCGTGTTCGCCTTCTGCGCGGAGTGTTCCTTCAGGAGTTCCATTGCTTTTGAGTAATTTGTGGTGTCTTGGATCAACGGGAACACGTTGGAGCTCAGTCTGGAGTACAGGACTTTTATCTTCCGAGCCTCCGTTGGCGCGGGGTCCGCCGCGTTGATGTAGGCCTCAAAGCATGCTAGCCAATGAGCAAAGTGTTTCCTGGCGTCGGGCGAGTGAGGATCCAGCTGCAGGCGATCGGGCTTAATTCGAATATCCATTCTGTGGAAAATCTGACTGTAATAAATTGATGCATGATCAATTGCACAAAGACTAAAGTTGGGTACAACTGTGGCTTTATTACAGTCAGATGCGTGGCCTCCTGCTGCAGCTGGTGAAATGGCAGGGCACTGGAGGTCATGCATATTTATACAGTTCTCCGTGGGCTGAGCCAGCCGGCAGGAGCTACCGGCGAACCTGTCGTGCCGGTCCTACCTTACATCTCCTATTACAGTGGATCACCACACACCACCACCTTTCTCAATTTCTCCACCGTTGCTAAATTATCAGATTGCTAATCTGACATCCAGTACCTGATGAGCGGAAACTTCCTCCAGTTAAAGATTAGAAATCCTGCAGATATTATTTTCAGTCCTTGCGCCAAATTATTTTCCCTAGCTACAGACTCCACCCACTTCCTGGCAATGGTCTGAGATTTGACCAGTCTGTTTGCAATCCTACTGTCTTATTTGATCACTAGTTGAGCTTCTAACCTGGGATTCTTGGCATTACAAAAAATGTTTATTTCTACTTCTAGAACATCGCTCAAAGTTTCCTCTGTCAACTCACCTTGGTATGAAACCCTCATTGAGACTATGGTTATCTTGCAGCTCGAATCTTCCAATGCCCCCTGACTGGTCTCCCACATTTTATCCTCAATAAAATTGAAGTTATTGAAAAGTCTGCTGCTTATGACTTCACACCAAGTCGCATTCCCCTATCACTGCCGTGCTCACTGGCCTTCTTTGGCTGCCAGCAAGATAATTCTTGATTTAAAAGTTCTAAGCCCTGTATTGAAGTGTCTCCTTGGACTTGCCCCTATCAACCCTGTAATCTCCTCCGGTGCCTCAACTCTCTGAGGTATCTGTGATCCTCAGATTCTGGCCTCTTCAGCATTCCTGATTTTTAACACTCCAATTGCTGGCAGCACCTTTAATTACCCAGGTCCCAAGGGCTGGAATTCCTTCCCTACAACTCTCCACCTCCCTGCCTCGCTTTTCTTCTACAAGACACTTCTTAAAACCTACCCCTTTGGCCAGGCTTTTGGCCAACCAACCTGGTATCTCCTTATCTGGCTCTGTACAGTATGTGTCACATTGAAGCACCTTGAGAATGATATAAAAATGTAAATAGAATTTGTTGTTGATTTCACAAGGGTGTTGGAAATTCTTTAGCACAATAGGGTATTCAGGAAGAGAATATGACAACATTCAAATTGATATTGGAAAGGAAAGAATGTGAAAAGACAAAAAGAAATAGGGTAAAATTGATAGCTCCAGTTAAGGAGGAAGTACTGACACGTCTGTAATCCCCATTATTTGATAAAGAACACTAGAAAATTGGCAACCTGTAGTTTCAAATGAAAGCAAATTTCAGATTTAACATTGGGATTTTCTTTAATGCTCTAATTGCCCTAGTTAATGATTACCCTTGCCTGTGTCTCCTTCAATCTTGTCTCAATAACTGGACATTTGGTTAGAATCTTGAGATGATCTGTATTCAATGTTTCCTCTGCACAGATTAATTGACTCCAATTTAATAGCTCTGGGGATGTCTCGGATAAAAAGCTATCCTTAGCATGATGACTGGTGCAGAACTTTCTGATTCAGAACTCATCAGACAGACATTGTTCATTGAAGTTTGAGTCTAACCAAAAACAGAATATTTTGGTTTGTTTTGGGAAATAGGTCTTGTCGAACTATTTGTCATTGGCCATTTCAACAAGTGCTGCTGATCAGGAAAGTGATTTCAAATGTGGCAGAGGGGAGTTTGGTTTTGGGCAGGAAGAAGAAACGACAGTAACGGATTGTCACATTGTTACAGAACTGTTACTGTTACAAAAATCAAAGGGATTTTGCAGAAGGACTCAGAGGTATCAAACTGTGTGCAATCCTATGGGTAACAGAAGCACAGTACAGGGAGGGAATGAAGTAAGACCTTGCAAGAGAAAGAAAGATAAAGTGTGGACACAAAAGTGTTACTGTCCAAGAGAAAAATGCTACACTTTAACAGTGCTCCACAGATCAGATGGCAGTCCCAATTTATACTTCTGCCCTCCCCGTTGCCACTACCCTGTAACTTACTAACTTAACACAATAATGACTTTTGACAAGTCCTGTCTCATACCTTTAATCATGTATAACTCCTGTGCTTGTCAACTTTCACTGTCTTTCTGTTCCCTAATACTTTGTTTTCAAACTCTGAACTATTACTGACCAATCATTGCAAGGCATCGCCTCACGCCAGCTCTGAAAATTCTGCTGCCACTAAGTCCCAAATCATATTCTCCGCTCTTCTAACTCTACCGATGAGAAGGACAAGAGCACCAATGTTGTGTGAACACTATCATCTGTAAGTTCCTCTGATATGGGCTGATATCATTGTTCTTTCATTTCTGTTGTGTCAAAAATCTGGACTTCCCTCCTGAACAGCATCAGTACCAGGACTGCAGTCATTCAAGTTGCCTTCACGGGACATCTAATAACCAGTAACATTTGTGAGCTTGCCTGTATCATCCACATCCCTTATATGTTATGACATCAGAAAGAAAGATCATAATTAAAATTTGACATTAAATCTCACTGCAAAATTTTTAAATCATGAATGGAATAATATGGTAGCTTAGGTATACAAATTACATGTGGCTGACCTGCATCCTTGTCTGAAGTGTAAGTTGCACTGAAGCCTTTGTTTGAACTGGATTTGTCACTCACAAAAACAACACGCATGGTATTTCCAGATGACATCACTTGTGTTCCAGGGTCAATGTAATTACAATACTTCTGCAGCATTGGAGAATTGGGTTGAAGGCCATTGTAAACCTAGTGATGGAAACATCATCAACTAAAGAACAAATACCAAAGAAAATCATTATAGTTTGAAGTCACAAATGTCTTTAGCAACTTATTGCACATCTACATCTGTGATGAAAAATCAATGTTTAAAATTGTTGGCATGGTAGGTGTACTTGTTAATGTGTCACATATCTTTAAAAATGTCCGAATGACTCCTTCCTGACCACAGCAGATACATACACTTCCTGATCTGTCGCTGAAGCAGTTATGTTGGGAAGCTCGTATTTCAAACTCTGTTCTGGGCTGTCTTAGGTGATTTTGTTGAATGAATTATTTGGGCCTGTGAGAGGTGTGGGGTGGCATAGAGAGGTTTTTTACAGTGGAACTTAAGAAAGCAATTAGGAGAGCAAAGAAGGGGCATGAAAAAGCACTGGCAAGTAGATTAGTGAGAATCCCAAGATATTCTGTAAGTATGTTAAGGGGAAGAGGATAACCAGGGAAAGCCCATTCGTGACCAAGGGGGCAATCTGTGTGAGGAGCTGGAAGACATTGGTAGGGTGTTGAACGAGTACTTCACATCTGTCTTCACGCAGGAGAAGGAGTTTGTAGGAACAGAATTTGGGAAAAGGGACTATGAGGTTCTTGAACAGTTTGACACCTAACAAACTTGATTGAATTTTTTGAGGTGGTGTCCAGGTTTGCAGATAAAAGTATTGCAATTGATGTAGTTTATATGGATTTCAGCAAAGCCTTTCACAAGGTCCCACATGGGAGACTGATAAAGAAGGTGAAAGCACATGGAATCCAAAGTCACTTGGCAAGTTGGATCAAAAAATGGCTGAGTGGTAGGAGACAGAGGGTGGCGGAAGAAGACTGTTTGTGCGACTGGAGGCCAGTGTCCAGTGAGATCAATACCACAGAGATTAGCGTTAGGTCCCTTATTTTTTGTGATATATATATAGTTATAACCCCCCACGAGTCCAATAGGAATGACCTGATTAATCTCCCTGTAGGGTTAGTGGAATATGAGCTCTCCCGGTGAGGGGCGGAGGCCTAACACTGGCATCGTTATTCCCAGAGATAAAAGCAGGCCCAGGAAAGAGCCGGCATCTGAGGATGGCCCCTGCTTGGACGTGGACTGTTGTTTAGTTGCTGCATTTCTCAGCTGTGAGTAGGAAATAAATTACTTTTGGCTCACCTTTTCCAGTCTCCTCATTGACTACAATATTGGCAACGAGGATAAATCAGTACTACAGACAGTGCTGCAGGCCACTTAGACCATGGTTGCTTCTCAATGCAAAGGAGCAAGGTCTGCACTGTTGCAAAACTGCCGCTCTTTGGTAGACTTGACGCATTTGACGTGAGTGTGGAAAACTGGGCTCAGTACACGGAGCGCATGTCCTATTTCTTCAAGGCGAATGCTATTACTGGGGAAGATTGCCAGAAAGTGATCCTTTAGAACTATGTAGGGCCCACTACTTTCAGCGTCATAAAGAGCTTGACCTACCCTGCGGCCTCAGGCACCAAGACGTTTGAGGAATTGGTGGCGCTCATAGCAAACCACTGTGACCCCAAGCAGTCGGTCATTGTCCAAAGATACCAAGAGAAACCCGTGGGAGGGTGTCACTGAGTTTCTGGCACGATTACGTAAACTGGCGGAACACTGCAACTATGGGTCATCCCTAACAGAGATGCTACATCTGAGGCATGAACAACATGACGACCCAGTGGAAATTGCTGGATGAACCGTCGTTGGACCTAAAAAGAACCATTGAGATCTCCCTCTCATGGGAGAGCACGGAGAAGGGCGTCCACGAATGCCAGGGTATGACGGGTACGGAGATGAATACCGTAGAATGTCCCCCATTGCCTGCAGTCAGGCAAGACAGCTCCCCTGAGCCACTGGAGGAGAATTCGCAGAGGTGCGGTGAAACGTCAGGAGCCCGCAATGCCGGGCCAGCCAACAAGCATGGCATGGCACCCAAGTCGAGGGAGGCGCCTACCTAGAGCCAGGACCCTCCACCGTGAGCAACCCATCGAGGATGAGTGCATGCAATTGAATTATATCGCTACACCGCAGATCGCCCCCATCAAAATAACTGTCCAGGTGAATGGTCACCCACTAGAAATGGAGCTGGACACGGGGACTGCAGTCTCAGTGATAGGACGGCAGATGGGGTATCCAGCATTTGAACTTAAGGGACAACGAAGCAAGGTTGGCAAGATACACGGGCGAACCACCAGCCATCGCACGAACAACAATGACCCCAGTTATCTATGAGAGAAGTCCGTCAGATTGCCCTTGATAATTGTACGGGGTTCCAGCCCGAGTCTGCTGTGCCGTGATTGGCTACAGAGGCTCTGTTTGGACTGGCAGCAGATTTTCAGGATGGATTATACAAAGCCCTGGGGAAGTACCTGTAACATTTTTAGGAGGGTCTGGGTAAAATCAAAGGTGCCATGGCCAAGATATGTGGATCCTGAGGTCCAACAAAAGTACTTCAGGGCCTTCCCAGTTCCCTAAGCATTGCTGACAAAGGTAGAGGATGAACTCAACCACTTGCAAAACCTAGGAATCATCCGGCCGGTACAATTTGCAGATTGGGCAGCATCTGTCGTCCCGGTACTGAAATCAGACAAAACTGTCCGCTTGTGCAGGGATGAGAAGCTAACAGTAAACAAGGCCTCTTGTTTGGACAGATACCCAAATAAAGGACTTCCATGCAAAACTGGCTGGAGGACACTCTTTTTCTAAGCTCAATGTAAGTTATGCATATCTCCAATTTGGAGCTAGACACTGGTTCAAGGAAATTTGTGATGATTAATACCCAGAGAGGCCTATATGAAATGATAATGATAATCGCTTATTGTCACAAGTAGGCTTCAAATGAAGTTACTGTGAAAAGCCCCGAGTCGCTACATTCTGGCGCCTGTTCAGGGAGGCTGGTACGGGAATTGAACCGCGCTGCTGGCCTGCCCTGGTCTGCTTTAAAAGCCAGCGATTTAGCCCTGTGCTAAACCAGCCCAGTGAATATACAAGGTTGCCATTCGTAGAATCATAGAATCCCGTCAGTGCAGAAGGAGGCCATTCAGCCTATTGAGTCTGCATCCACCCTCTGAAAGAGAGCACCCTTCCTAGACCACAAGTGGCAATCTACTTGGACAACATCCTGGTCACCGGTGTCACCAAAAAGGAGCACCTGAGCAACTTGGAGGAAGTCCTCTGCCAGTTTTCTGAGACAGGTAGCTGTCCTAAGAGAGGAAATGCATGTTCTACGCCAAAGAGGTCATGTGCTGAGGCTATCGTGTCGACCGAGACAACCTGCGTCCAGTAGAGAACGAGCGAGCAATCAAACAAGCCCCCACGCCAGAAAATTCGACCAAGCTGCGGTCATTCTTAAAACTTGTGAATTAATATGAAAAATTTATCCCTAACCTGACGACCATCCTCTGCAAACGTTACTGAAGAAACATCAAGAATAGGCGTGGAGAATACCGCAGCAAGAAGCCACAGCCAGGGTGAAGTGCTGCTGTTGTTATCAGGGTTGTTGACCCATTACGGTTCCTCAAAGCCGCTTTTGGCCACTTGTGATGCCTTTCTGTATGGAATTGGGGTGAATTAACCCATCACATGGCCAACAGACAGGAGACCGATAGCCTATGCATCGCGGACTTTGGCCACTGTGGAGCGCAACTTTGTCCAGATGGAAAAAGAGGGGCTGATCGTCGATTTTGTGATGAAGAAATTTCACCAGTAAGTGTATGGCTGTTTGTTCCCCATCATAAAGAACCACAACTCACTGCTCGGAATGTTTAAAGAAGACAAGGCGATTCTGCCAATAACATTTGCCCAGACAGAGCGACTAGTGACATACGAGTATATGTTTGAGCATCGCTCGGGCATGCCAACATGCCCCCTCATCTCCACCAAGGACTGACAAGATCATATCGACCTTACATTTTATGGAAACCTTGCCAGTCATTGCTGCATAAATGCTCAGTTGGACACAGAAGGACCCAGAGGTATTAGTCACGGACAACAATACCCTGTTCATCAATGAGAAGTTTGGACGCTTCACTAAGACAAACAAAGTGAAGCACATCTGGACAGTGCCATAATCACCCTTCCTCAAATGGTCTGGCTGAACGAGCAGTACAGACTAACAAGAAGGGTATGAGGAAACTGGCCATGGATCTGTGGGGATGAGGCTGGCGCACTTATTGATCAGCTACCAGACCAAACCACGCGTTACAACCAGAGTGGCATCGGCCACTCTGGTTGTAATGTTGATGGACCGAAGGCTCATAACCCGCCTCAGCCTAATGTTCCCTGATATTAGTGGGAAAGTAGAAAGGGGTCAAGACCTTCAGAGGTGGTACTGAAGTAGGAAGACTTAAATAATTTTCTACTTGGTATAAATTTAACACAAGAGTCTTGTAACTAAAGGTATGACTGGGAACTCAGTCCTGTGTTTTGCTGCGGGAATTCCTAGACACAGATTAGTCTGGATGACCACATTTGCCGAAAGTGCGACCGATTTGACCAGCTTGAGAGCCCATTTTGGAGTTTGAGCATCAGCTGGAGGCACAGCGGTGTATCCATGAGGCTGAGAGGATCGTGGGATAGCACGTTTTTAGATGTGATCACCCTGCAGCTTGAGGAAGTGCAGTCAGAGAGGGGATGGGTGAGCAGCAGTCAGAAGAAAGGGGGCAAGCAGGTAGCCAGGAAAGCCCCAGAGTGCATCGCACACAAGAACCATTGATCGGTGTTAGAAAACTGTGAGAATGACGGTTCCTCTGGAGAGTGCAGCCAGAACCAAGTTCACAGCATTGTGGGTGGCTCAGCTGTATACGGGGAGAGGAGGAAGAATGGAAGAGCAATAGGCTAGAGACTCAAGAGTGAGGGGTGCAGACAGGTGTTGCTGCAGCTGCAGGCGTGATTCCAGGATGGTGTGTTGTCTCCATGGTGCCAGGGACAAGGATGTCACTGAATGGCTGCAGGGCATTCTGAAGGGACAGGGCAAACAGGCAGAGGTCATGGTTCGCACTGGTACCAACAACATAGGTAGAAAGAGGGATGAGGTCCTGCAACAAGAATTTAGGGAGCTAGATAGCAGATTGAAAAGCAGGACCTCAAAGGTTGTAATCTCTGGATTAATTCTGGTGCCACGTGCCAGTGAATATAGGAATAGGAGGATAGAGCAGGTCATGGGTGGCTGAAGATATGGTATAAGAGAGAGGGCTTCAGTTTCCTGGATCACTAGGTCCATTTCTAGGGAAGATGGGAGCTGTATAAGTCAAGCGGGTTACACCTGAACCGAAATGGGACTACATTCTTGCAGGGAGGATTGCTAGTGCTACTGGTGTGTTTTAAACTAATTTGGCAGGGGTGGGTTACAGATTGGAGCTAGATTGGGGGTGATGCACACTCAAGTGTAGAAGAGAAACCAAGTTAGTCCAAAAGGCAGAGCAAAGTGAAACTTGTTAAGGAACAATGAGATACGGCAAGGCTGGATGGCATTTCTGTTAAAGCAAAGAATCTTACGATTAAGGCAGATGAACTGAGGGTGTTGATTAACACATAGGAGTATGATATTATTCCTATCACAGAGACATGGTTGCCGGAGGGAGAAGAACGATGTAGGTATAGAAAGCAGAGAGCGGGACTGTGACATAATTGAACAGATTATCACTCAGAGAGAGGAAGTGTTAGTGGTTTTAGCGGGCTTAAAAGTGGATAAATCCCAGGCCCAGATGTAATTGTATCCTCGGCTGCTGAGGGACAAGTAGATAAGGTGGCTAAGGCGGCATATGGGATAACTGCGTTTATTAGCCGAGGCATAGAGTATAAGAGCAGGGAGGTTATGATGGAGCTGAACAAAATGATCATTAGACCACAGCTAGAGTACTGAGTGCAGTTATGGTTGCCACACTATAAGAAGGCTATGATTGAACTAGAAAAGGTGCAGAGGAGATTCATCAGGATGTTGCCTGGGCTGGAGCATGTCAGCTATGAGAATAGGCTAGGGTAGTTTTCTTTAAAGCAGAGAACGCTGAGGGGTCCCTGATTGAGGTATACAAAATTACGAGGAATCTAGACAGGATAGATAAGAAGAAACCTTTCCCCTTATCAGGGCATAGATTTAAGGTGAGGGGCAGGATATTTTGAGGGGATTTGAGGAAGAAAAATTTCACCCAGAGGGTGGTGGTAATCTGGAACCTATTGGCTGAAAGGATGGTAGAGACAGGAGCCATCGCAACATTTAAGAAGCATTTAGGTGAGCACTTGAAATGCCCCTAGCATACAAGGCTACTGACCGAGTGCTGGAAAATGGGAATAGGATAAATAGGTGCTTGATGGCCGGCACAGACACGATGGCTGAAGGACCACTTTCTGTGCTATAAAACCCTATGAGTCTAAGTGAAGCCAAATTTCTTGGATTTTGTACCTGGGGTTGAGAGGAACTGAACAAGGCCTCTGCAATAGGTGACAGCCTAACCCAATAAAATTGAGACAGGGTGGGAACTTCCTGGCCACATGCCTCTGCTTCGTTCGTTCCTGTCAGTTGAGTGCCCTTTTTCAGAGGCATTCAGATAAATTAGGTATCAGGGCTAGCGCTTCTATCCCACAAATTGCAAGACTTTTGGAGGCTCTGGCAACTGAAAGAAAGATGTTGACAATGTGTTCCTTAAATCATCCTTGTTCTGAGGGAGGAATGATGACTTACCTTCTCCTCTCACCCAAGGAGCTCCTCAGACTATGGGGCCTCGGGCATTTGCTAAATAATATGCCTGCCACTATGTTGTTGTTTCCTCCTCTGCCTACATAGGAACAGGAGTTGGCCATGCACAGCATCCCAGAAGGAAAAAACTGTAAAAGGGGAATTATGAATGCTGGTCTGAACTGATTTTTTCCCTTTTGGGCTTGATCCTGTTCAAGCACAAAGCCTAGGTGCAGCTGGTGGTGGGTGGAGGGGCTTGTGCCAGATGTGGTGCTGGGACATGTCAATGTCCTTAGACAGGATATCTTGGCATTTTTGGACCTCCACAGGTCCAGGCCAATGCCCTCATCAAATGCCAGGGCAGAGTGGAAACATTGGCCCGTATCTTTTCGATTGTCCACTTATTTTTACACTTACAGCAACATAGTCAAATTTACAAGTCAGGTGTGTTTCCAAGTGGAATTCTTTGAACATGAGTGTGACTCTGCGTCCAACTTGCATGATTATCCTCCATTGACATTCACGACCATGGAAGTAATTATTTGGGTAGCTTGGTGAGCTGAATGTTCCTGTGTCTGCGGTTAATTCACCTCCACAATCTGTAACAAGATGCATGTAACTTAATCTCACTGGAACCAAAAAAAATATCTTCCATCTCTAATCCTGTTAAGCATCCTATTCAATCATACATAATGTAGACCAACTTGTGTTTTCAAAGACAAATAGTAATTACTTTGTTTTGAATTGTATTGAGAGAGACTTCAGAGCAGGGGTAGTATTACATGCTTTTGAGTTGTTCCTTTATTTTATTTCGGTTAAATAATGCTCCATGGTAGAGCCTTCTAATGACAAGTTTTAGTGAAGCAAACTTTAAGGATGCTATTAAAAATAAACATAAATTTGAAATGTGAATAGAAAATACTGGAAATGCATTACAGGTCAGTGGCTAAAAGCGAATAAAGGAGTTTAACCTGTTATTACAACATGCCTGCTTCACAGTATCAAAATCAGAGGATTCTTATACATGGTGATTCACGGGGTAGGATATGGGTTTGGTGAACTTTCAGATGGGATACCACAGGGAGTCCAGGTTTCCCTGTCTGCTGTGTTGTACAACTTTTCTTCTTGCTAGTTTCCTTGTCTGGATGTCAGCCTAATTGTGATGCTTGGCTTCCAGATCAATAAGGACGACCTTGGAGCAGACCTCAAGTAGGCCAATCCTTGATACAGGTGAAGGAGGATTGGGGAGGCTGGGGGAGGGGCATGGTGCAGGATGTTCTGTTTGTGTCCAATCCTCAAATGGAGGCAAAAGGGGCTGGTTTAGCACACTGGGCTAAATCGCTGGCTTTTAAAGCAGACCAAGGCAGGCCAGCAGCACGGTTCGATTCCCGTACCAGCCTCCCCGAACAGGCGCAGGTATGTGGCGACTAGGGGCTTTTCACAGTAACTTCATTGAAGCCTACTCGTTACAATTAGCGATTTTCACTTTTTTTTTTCATTTTTCAATGGGGTGTCCAATGCATCCAATTTTGGTTGGGAGGTCAAATCTCAAATCCAGGGTATGAGTCAGGGAGCTGGGGCGTTTAATAAGGGACAGGGGAGATTGAGGGCCAGGGGAAGCACTCTTGATCCTGCTGGTCCACAAAAACATTTAAAGGCGTTTAGGTTCCCTTGAAGCTTTCTTGTTACATTTTCCGAAGGCTGGGAAACCCAACAGCTCACTGTTAAATCTGTAAATCAGAGAATAATTCTGGAGTGAGAGACAGATTTAACGGCAAAGATTTTTGTGGAGTCTGGGCAATTATGTTGCTTTTTTAAAATGGCAGGAGGACCTAGTTCTGGGATTCCTACCATCGTTCCGGGCTATATTTGGGCTGGTTCCATCATGAGGGTACAAAGAACAAACAAAGAACAAAGAAAAGTACAGCACAGGAACAGGCCCTTCAGCCCTCCAAGCCTGCGCCGACCATGCTGCCCGTCTAAACTAAAATCTTCTACACTTTCTGGGTCCGTATCCCTCTATTCCCATCCTATTCATGTATTTGGCAGCGAGTTCCAGGCACCCACTACCCTCTGTGTAAAAAAATCTGCCTCGTACATCTCCTCTAAATCTTGCCCCTCGCACCTTGAACCTATGCCCCCTAGTAATTGACCCCTCTACCCTGGGAAAAAGCCTCTGACTATCCACTCTGTCTAAGCCACTCATAATTTTGTAGATCTCTATCAAGTCGCCCCTCAACCTCCGACGTTCCAGTGAGAACAAACCGAGTTTATTCAACCGCTCCTCATATCTAATGCCCTCCATACCAGGCAACATCCTGGTAAATCTCTTCTGCACCCTCTCTAAAGCCTCCACATCCTTCTGGTAGTGTGGCGACCAGAATTGAACACTATACTCCAAGTGTGGCCTAACTAAGGTCCTATACAGCTGCAACATGACTTGCCAATTCTTATACTCAATGCCCCAGCCAATAAAGGCAAGCATGCCGTATGCCTTCTTGACTACCTTCTCCACCTGTGTTGCCCCTTTCAGTAACCTGTGGACCTGTACACCTAGATCTCTCTGACTCCTTTCCCCCACAATTTCTGTGGAGATAACCAAGGTTCTCAGAGGAGTTGTGAACGATAGTCTGGATTTGGGAACATTTTTGAAGGTAAGTTCAAAAGGTGTTACCCAACTCTCCCATGTCCCTTCCATACCTCTCAAGCCATTTGTGTTCCCTCCATGTCCATTCATGTCTCCCTGCTCTCTCCATGCTCATTCAATGACCCCTTCATGCCTTCCACACTGCTCCATGGCTATCATGCCCCACTCCGTGCCCATTCACCCAGTATAAATTATGTACAGAATCAATAAGCCATGTAATAACAATGGTAATAGAAATGCTGAGAAAAACATCTATTCAGAAATCTGTCTTGGAGTTCAGCCAAACATTACTAAGCACAGGCGGAGAACCCCCAAGTTTGGCCATCTGTTCGTACTGAAATAGTTTCCAGATGGCCTCATTATGAATGTTTGGCCAAGAAACCGGAGGAGGGGGGTGGGGTGCGTTGGGGAAGTGCATCAAGGGGATGTTAAATCAATAACATCACGTTTGGTAAGGCACTTCACATTCTTTCAGACTAAACACGGAGTCTAACAATTTCAGATTGCAAACTACACCAATGTTATTTCCTTTCCTTAGCCGGATATACTTTTGGATTTACTCTCTTAATTTTCTCTCTCTTTTTTTTGTGTTATGGGCCAGGGTTTAGAGAACCCCAAAGTGTATCATGGAGTTCACCTGACCCACAACTTTTAATAGAGTGTGGTTATGGGGAGCACATTGGCCTACTTTACAGGTGTGGTGCAACAGAGAGCTAAAGTACTTTTAAATTAAAACAATGTTTATTTATGAAACCAGTTAACACTTTATAAACCCACAGTAAACATCTTAACAACTATCAACGCCAATCATCCCCACAGATACAATATTCTATAAGTAACCTCCTGCAACATCCATAAGACAAAAGACCCCTTTTAACACAGAGATCAGGTTTAAATTCACTACTGAGAGCAGTTATCACTTTGAAATCATCCAAATGATCTGGAGACAATCTTTAGATTGCAGAGAGATCCTTATACAGCTGCTTGCTTTTCCTGCAGCTATCCGGCTCTCAAACCGAAACTAAAAACACCCTGCAGCTGCCAGCCCAAAGCGAAAGTGAAAGACAGGCAGCCCAGCTCCACCCAAACTCTGACATCACTGCAGCAATTCGATAAACACCCATTTCTTAAAGGTACATCCACTAGAGCTATTTAATAAACACCCAGTTCTTAAAGGTTCTCTCACATGACAAATGGAAGCTGTTCATCATCCTGTCATTCACATCTCTTCAAGGCAGATCTTTCATTTCTTTATTTGTCCCAGTACCACTCCTGCATCATCAACCCTTTTGTCATTTAATCTTTTTTTGCCTTCCACTGTATCAAGGATTTTCAATTTTGTTATTTTTCCCACCTCCTTCACTTGTTTAAAATCTATTACATTTATAACTTTTCCCAATTCTGATGAAAGGTCATTGAACTGAAATGTTTAACCCTTCTCTCTCTCCACAGGTTCTGTCTGATAATTGTAGTATTTCTATCAATTTCCACCTTTATTACAGACTTTCAGTTCCTACAGTATTTTTCTTTTGTGTCATATCAAGATTCCAGCCTCATTCAAATGTTTCAACTGGCAAACTGAATGGATTGATTGCCTAGTCCCTTTCCTGCCTCATTAAACCAAGTGGTCTGGATATTTTTGATATTTTAATCACTCACAGAATCCCCAACCAATCAGTTTAAAATCAGCTATTGAAGTGGATATTAGTGCATTCCATTTGTTCCTCAACAGTGGGTTTGGGGTTTTGATCCAGCATCAGTGAAGGAGCAGGGATGTATGTCCACATCAGGATGGTGTAATTCCTGGAGGGAATATTGACGGGGTTGACACGTGATCTGCTGACCTGGCTGATGAAGGTGTTGGCAAAGAAGCCTTGACAAGTTGCTGCAGTACTTCCCTTGGACAGTACACAATGTACCTATGGTACATTATTCATCGATGGGTTGGATGTTTAGATTAGTAGATAAGGTGCAAATCAGGTGGATTGCTTGGCCTTGAATAGTGTCAAGCTTATTGAATATTTCTGCAGTTGCATCCATCCCAGCAAATAAAGACGATTGCATCACACTCCTGACTTGCACCTTGTAGAGGATGGAGAGATTTTAGGGCATCATGAGGTGAGTAACTCACCACAGAATTCCCAGTCTCTGATGTGCTGCAATAGTCATTGTATTTATGTGGTTGGTGCAGTTGAATATCTGGTGAATAGTGGTCAATAGCCCCATGAATGATCTTATGATTGAGGGAAAGTCATTGATGAAGCGACTGTAGAAAGTTGGATCTAAGAGATTGCCCTGAGGAATTACTGCAGCAAAGTACCGGGGTCGGATGATTGACCTCCAGTAACCAAAACCTTCTTTCATTTGACTCGAGCCACAGTTATGCTCTTGATCTCCAGCAACTTCAATTTTATTAGGGATCTTTGACACCACAGAATTGTTTCCTTTTTGTCAGGGCAGGTATTCTGATTTCATTTCTGAGATTCCGAACAAGTGTTTATAATTGGGCCAAGTCTGTAATGAGGTTTGAAACAGAGTGGTGCTGGCAGAACACAAACTGCATTTGAAATTGTTGACAGTTCCCTCCATCACTTTGCTGGTGTATGGAAAATGGCTGTGTAGTAATTGGCTGGATTTATTCCAATTTTAGTGACAGGACCTTTCTGCATTGTTGCCAATGATGTTACTGTACTAAAACAGCCTGGCTAAGGCCACATTCTATACCTGACCAAGGAGTTGCTAATACTGATTGACAAAATGCTACTACTACTACTATTAGTAATAATAATCTTTTTATTGTCACAAGTCGACTTACATTAACACTGTAATGACACTGGTCGCCATATTCCGGCACCTGTTCGGGTACACAGAGGGAGAATTCAGAATTCTCAGCTGGTACAGGAATTGAACCCACGCGGCCTTGTTCTGTATCACAAACCAGCTGTCCAGCCCACTGAGCTAAACCAGCTATCTGCAGCATCTTACACATTGAAGAGCATACAAACATGTTTTGAAAAATGCTCCAAACTAGTTTGCTGGGCAATTCATTTCTTTGTTTACAGGAGTAATCTACCTTCAATGCTAGCTTCAAACTGCAGGCTGAATCCTGATCCACTCCCAGATCCATCAGTGCTGAATTTGACATAAGCAATGCTGCTTGAAGTATCCACAGCACTAGGCAATGTGTTATCACAGTGTCGCCCCAGCAAACGGCCTGTATGAGTGAAATAGAGATCAGATATTACATCATCTGCACTTTAACATCAACAGGAACCAGCTGTGCTGTACAAGTCAATATTCTAATTACAAAATGCAAGAAACAGGACAAGGACATTAAATAACCAAAGATTAATGGGTGTGTTTTCACCTTTAACCCGTTCCATTTAGTGATTTTCTAATATGGATCTGCTGGTTCTCAAAGCACATAATAATGTTGGAGCAGACAACAGCACAGTGTGCACTTAATTGGTTTTAATATTCATATATTGATGTTTTGCTTTTTGTGAGCAAGTCTTCATCTCAAAATAACTACCAGAAAGATATAACAGTGCAAAACATGAGCATTTCAGTGTGCCGTGTGTCAGGGAATAGTTCCAAGCTTACAGATCATCAAGAAATGTGTTCTCAGACAATGCCCTCAGCTAGACTTGGGCGGGAAAATCCAGGTTGGATCACACATGAATTTTCTCATGAATCCCATTGACATAAGATTCTCAGAACCTCTTGAAATAAGATAGGAAAAGAAAAAACATGAAGTAAGATGTGTCAACGTACCTAACTTGGTAATACTGTATCAAAGGCAGCAATTTCCCTCCACCTACTTCCTTTAAGAGGGTTGACAGATGGGGTGGGATGTGGCACCATATCCATGGTCCACTCTCTTCTGCTAGCATTTTACCAGTGGAAGGATATTGTCAGGCAGCCCGTCCGCCCTCGGGCTAAATGAGGCCTTTAAGTGACCAATTAATGATATTTTCCCAGCAGTCAGGGTGCCCACAGCATGTGGTGAGGCTGCCAAGTAAACTCGCCAGCTGGGGAGGGGTGTGTAGGCTTGTGTTCAACAGAGGACGTCCACTAACTGTGATCCTCACTTCCAGTTGTTACCCCCCTACTCGACCACCCAAAAACCACCCATCCCCTCTTGCCAAGGCCTGCCTGACTGGGCACTGCTGCAAATGGAGAGTTGCCGGACATGTTATTGACCACAGCTCTGGCAGGTGGAATTTCCACCCAGAAAGGGGTGGAGGCAATGATCTGAACCAATTGACAAGCTGACTAGTTGTTAAATCAGGTTGGGGCTTCCTAGCCATGCAGAGTCGGGCACCTTTATAGCTCATGGGGGTGGAGGTCAGGAACACCTCTGTGAAAAATTCTGGGCCGAGTCTATGAATTATAGATCCGTTCCAGGGAAATATATCGGTAGTGCTCTGAAAATGGTAGGGTTGAACTGATCCACCACAAGCTCACACTTCTGACTGTTCTTTTTTCATTCTTTCACGGGATGTGGGTGTAGTTTCTGGCAAGGTCAGCATTTTTATTGCCCATCCCTAGTTGCCATTGAGAAGAGCTTTCTTCAAGCTCTGAATCCTGAATATACTCACCACTTGCATTATACTCTCGAATTTCCACAAATTCTTTGATACAATCAGGTGTACTTTCCAGGTTGAATGCGCTGAAAGTAATGGTGAGATAATGACCTTCGGGTCCCTCCAGGAGCCATTCACATTGTGAATTGTTTGAGTAATGTGAGGGATATCCAGGACTCTGCAGGGATCCACTCTGTGCAGACACTGTTCCACCACATACAGCTAAAGGTGATGGAATGAAATCCCCTCATTAAATGCTTCGAGATAAAGAGAATTTTCATATTAATCCTCTTAGCCATTTGTGCTGCTGTTGCAAAACAAACTCATACACTTCAAACCATTGATTAAGGGGCTGGTTTAGCACAGGGCTAAATCGCTGGCTTTGAAAGCAGACCAAGGCAGGCCAGCAGCACGGTTCAATTCCTGTACCAGCCTCCCCGAACAGGCACCGGAATGTGGCGACTAGGGGCTTTTCACAGTAATTTCATTTGAAGCCTACTTGTGACAATAAGCGATTTTCATTTTCATTTTTTCATTGCAATTTAGCTCAGAATAAACATGGTCATGAATACCCACATGTAACCTAGCTATGCTTGCCTTTTTGTGGGATATGTGGAACATTTTCATCAACTTCATTTCCAATTTCTACCCTTCTCTTGCCATTAAATGGACTATCTCAAACTCTTTCCTTCCATGACTTCTCTGCCTCCATTTCTGGGTATAGGCTATCAATCAATATTCACCATTATCCCACTGAATCCCACAGCTACCTTGACAACCTCTTCAATCAGCTCCTACATACCTTACTTTCCTGCAGCACCTTTCCATGCAAACGCAGAAAATGCAACACCTGCTCTTTTACCTCCTCCTTTCTCGGTGGAATAAGATTTATTTGTACTTCTTTCGATTTAGCATACAGTATTTGTTCTATGACCAAACACCCACTGGGTGACTGCTCTGGCGAATACCTCCATTCAGTCTGCACGGATAATCTTGAGTTTCTGCTGTCTGTTATTCCAATTCTACACCTTGCTCCTGCTCCCACACTGACCTTTCAATCCTTGGAATGCCACTCAATGCAAGCTCGAGGAATACCATTTTTGACTGGACACTTTACAGCCTTCCAGAAACAACAGTCAGCATTTTGGTCGCCATTCAACATTCTGGTCGCCTCACTATAGGAACAATGAGATTGCACTGGAAAGGGTGCCGAGGAGATTCACCAGGATGTTGCCCCTTTGGAGTATTTAAGCTATGAAGCGAGGCTGGAGAGGCTCGGGCTGTTATTTTAAGAGCAGAGAAGGCTGAGGGGGGGGACCTGATTGAGGCCTATGAGATTATGGGCACGATTTACCGGCCAAGTCCCGCCGGAACTAATACTGGACCCGGCCGGTAGACCCCAGAGAGAGGCCTCTTCCGGGATTCCCGATGGTCGTTATGCCCCGCGAGATTTAACGAGATGTGGCGATCTGGATCCCACCCACAATGGTGCTCTGAAAGCTAGTGATTCGAAACAAACCTATTCGACTTTAACCTGTTGTAAGACATTTTAAAAAGTAAGTGGATAAGAACTTGAAATGTCATAACATTCAAAGCTATGGGCCAAGTGCTAGAAAGTGGGATTAGTGTTGACTTAGTGTAGTTTTGTTGGTGCCGACACGATGGACTGAAGGTCGTCTTCTGTACTGTATGACTGTTGGCAGAATCTTACCAAAAAATGTCAAAGTGCCAGTTCCGGTGAGAAAAACTGTGCAAATCCCACCATTGGCGTAGGCGGGATTTCTCATGGAATTCTGAGCCTCTTTGCCAAAAAAGGAGAGTAGGCGTGGTTTACACATTCACTCTGGTGTGGCAGGGCTTCTTCAAGCCGGGAACCGGCTCCAATCAGATTAATGCGTGTGGTGAATGTATTGCTGTAACAATTCACCATGTGCATATATGTATTACGCTGTTGCCCATGTGTGCTCCACCTATGGACCATTGTACGGTATTACCTATGATGTGGCATGTTGGGCCCTGTGTGGGCTCCGCCCCTAGCTCCACCCCTTGAGGGGAGGTATAAAGAGCAGTCGCCCTGTAGCGGCTCCCACTAACAGATCAGTCGCAGGCAGGCACTGTTCTAGTTGATTAAAGCCACAGTTTACTTCTACTCCTGGTTTCATGTGAATTGATGGTCGCATCAATTTAATCAACTATAACACCACTGGAATCGGCCCTCAAACCTGACCGACTGGAACTCAATTGCAGGCCGCGGATGCAAAAGAGATTTTTTCGCACTGGCTCCGCTGTTTCAAGGCCTACCTTGCCGCCTCCTCCTCGCCTTCCGTCACCGTCGAACAGAAGCTGAGTCTCCTCCACGCACGGGTGAGCCATCGAATTTCTGTTCAACTCGATGAAGCCTCCACCTACGCAGATGCCCTCGCGATGCTAGAGCGCGGCTACGTAAGGCCCGTGAACAAGGTATACGTGTGCCATCTCCTCACCACTAGCCGCCAGCGTGCCGGGGAATCGCTGGAAGAGTACCTATGTGACCTCAAAGTCCTTGCACGAAGCTGCAATTACCAGGCCGTTACAGCCACTCAACATATGGACCTCGCCATCCGGGACACCTACGTGGCTGAAGTTAGGTCCAACTACGTGAGACAGCGCCTACTCGAAAAACGTGCCCTAGACCTGGAAGGGATGGTAAATTTAGCCTCCTCTCTAGAAGTAGCGTTCCAAAGCCTTAACGCGTTCCCGTCCGATCACGCGAACCCCTCGTGGACCCCCGACCAAAGAATACCCCAGGCCTGTGCTGCCCGCCCACCATGGGGGGCTACCCTGTTATTTCTGTGACCAGCCTCAACACCCCGGCAGCGCTGCCCGGCCCGGAACGCGAACTGCAGCGACTGCGGGAGAAAAGGACACTTTGCTAAAGTTTGCCTGGCCAGGTCCAAAAACTCTAAATCGCAGACCCGCAGAGAGGCAGCGTGTCTGCCGGCTCCGCCCCCCCTGGACGCGTCATCGGCCTCGTGTTGTCTGTGGGGTCAGCCATCTTCCAGCCCGTACATCGTCCGCGACGTGCGATTCATGGGGGCCGTCATCTTGGACGCCATCTTCCTCACCACGCGACACGTGCGACCGACGGGGGCGGCAATCTTGGTCGCCATCTGCAACGCCGACCGACATGTGCGACCAACAGGGGCAGCCATCTTGGAACAGATGCCCCAGCACCTCTGACCACACCGGCTACCCGCAACTCAGCACTGTCACCCTTGACCAGTCGCGACCCAAACACCTCCGGAGCTCTATGATGACCGTCCGGGTAAACGGACACGAAACGCCCTGCCTCTTCGACTCCAGGAGCACAGAGAGCTTCATTCATCCAGACATGGTAAGACGCTGCTTGCTCCCAATCTTCCCGGCGCGCATCAAACCACTCGGTGGTGCACTACCGCAACCTTCGCAATACAGGGCGCCGAGTACACCAACTTTAAATTATATGTGCTCCCCGACCTCTGCACTCCTCTTCTATTGGGACTGGATTTCCAATGTAACCTCAGGAGCCTAACCCTGAAGTTCGGCGGGGCCCTACCCCCACTCACCGTATGTAGCCTCGCGACCCTAAAGGTCGACCCTCCCCTGCTCTTCGCAAACCTCACTGCAAACCAGTCGCCACCAGAAGCAGGTGGCACAGCATCCAGGATAGGACGTTTATCAGGTCCAAGGTCCAGCAACTCTTGCGGGAGAGAATCATCGAGGTCAGCAATAGCCCCTAGAGAGCCCAGGTGGTGGTCGTCAGGACCGGGCAAAAGAACCGAATGGTTGTAGATTACAGCCAAACCATAAACCGGTACACGCACCTCGATACGTACCCCCTTCCCCGGATCGCAGACATGGTTAATCAGATCGCGCACTACCGGGTGTTCTCCACGGTGGATCTGAAGTCTGCGTATCACCAGCTCCCAATCCGCCCGGTGGACTGCCACTACACAGCTTTTGAGGCAGACGGCCGCCTCTTCCACTTCCTCCTGGTCCCCTTTGGTGTCACAAACGGGGTCTCGGTCTTCCAAAGAACAATGGACCGAATGGTGGACCAGTACGGGCTGCGGGCCACATTTTCGTACTTGGACAACATCACCATCTGCGGCCATGATTAGCAGGACCACGATGCCAACCTCCAGAGATTTCTCCAAACCGCCCGAACCCTTAACCTCACATACAACAAAGAGAAATGCGTTTTACACACAACCAGACTAGCCATCCTCGGCTACGCCATGGAAAACGGGGTTCTAGGACCTGACCCCGACCGTATGCGCCCCCTCCTGCAACTCCCCCTCCCCCACTGCCCCAAGGCCCTGAAAAGGTGCCTCGGGTTCTTTTCATATTATGCCCAGTGGGTCCCCAACTTTGCGGACAAAGCCCGCCCACTAATCAAGGCCACCATCTTCCCACTGGCGGCTGAGGCCCGCCAGGCCTTCAGCTGCATCAAGGCAGATATCGCCAAAGCCGCGATGCACGCGGCGGACATGTCCATCCCCTTCCAGGTGGAGAGCGATGCATCAGAGGTCGCCCTCGCTACCGTCAATCAGGCAGGCAGGCCAGTAGCGTTTTTTTCACGAACCCTCACCACCTCTGAAATTCGACACTCCTCAGTCGAAAAGGAAGCCCAAGCCTTCGTGTCTTCACCCTGTTTGGTTTCCCCACATACGTTCACAGTGACCAGGGCTCGTCGTTTATGAGCGATGAACTGCGTCAGTACCTGCTCAGTAAGGGCATCGCCTCTAGCAGGACTACCAGTTATCCTAGAATTTACAGTGCAGAAGGAGGCCATTCGGCCCATCGAGTCTGCACCGGCTCTTGGAAAGAGCTTCCTACCCAAGGTCAACACCATCACCCTATCCCCATAACCCAGTAACCCCACCCAACACTAAGGGCAATTTTTGGACACTAAGGGCAATTTATCATGGCCAATCCACCTAACCTGCACATCTTTGGACTGTGGGAGGAAACCGGAGCACCCGGAGGAAACCCACGCACACACGGGGAGGATGTGCAGACTCCGCACAGACAGTGACCCAAGCTGGAATCGAACCTGGGACCCTGGAGCTGTGAAGCAATTGTGCTACCCACAAGGCTACCGTGCTGCCCTGACGATTATAACCCCAGGGGAAATGGGCAGGTGGAGAGGAGAATGCGACGGTCTGGAAAACCGTCCTCCTGGACCTACGGTCTAGGAATCTCCCAGTTCCCCACTGGCAGGAGGTCCTCCCCGACGCACTCCACTCTATTAGGTCCCTACTTTGCACGGCCACAAACGAGACCCCTCATGACCGCCTATTTGTTTTCCCCAGGAAATCCACCTCCGGGGCCTTGCTTCCGTCCTGGCTGAAGTCACCGGGGCCCGTCCTGCTCCGCAAACACGTCAGGAGCCATAAGTCCGATCCCCTGGTCGAGAGGGTCCAGCTCCTACACTCCAAACCCCAGTACGCATACATCGAACACCCCGACGGCCGACAGGATATGGTCTCCCTCCAGGTTCCACTACCACCGCCACCCCACCTTACCCCGCCCAACCTAGGCTGACCAGCGCCCCCTCCCCTACATGGAACCCGCACCCCCTCCCGCCCGCCATTCCCCCTTCACCGACCCACAGGAATGAAGCCCCAGAAGACACGGTCCCGGAGTCCACGTCTGTGCCCAAACCGGCGACTTCACTACCGATGCCAGCACGGCTGAGTTCAACGCCCGGGCCAGCTGCGATACCAGAGCTTCGGCGATCACAGCGCACAATCCGTGCGCCGGACAGGCTGAACTTATGAACACTTCACCCCCGCCGGACTTCATTTTTTTTAACAGGGGTTGAATGTGGTGAATGTATTGCTGTAACAATTCACCGTGTGCCTATTTGTATTACGCTGTTGCCCATGTGGGCTCCATCTATGGACCATTGTAAGGTATTACCTATGATGTAGAATGTTGGGGCCTGTGTGGGCTCTGCCCCTAGCTCCACCCCTTGAGGGAAGGTATAAAGAGCAGTCGCCCTGTAGGCAGCTCCCACTAACAGATCAGTCACAGGCAGGCACTGTTCTAGTTGATTAAAGCCACAGTTTACTTCTACTCCTGGTTTCGTGTGAATTTATGGTCACATCAACGCGCCATCTTTAAAGGGCATCCCGGCCAGCACTGCAGTCTAACGGCCCCCAGCCCACGTCACAGAAGTCTCGGGGGCTCTCCCCACCCACCATCATGACATTAATCACCAACAAAACCTCCCTATCTGGTATTCACCGCCAGCAGCCCCCCCCCCAAATGTCCCACCCCACTTCGCCCATCACACATATATGCGTGCCGCCTTCCCCCCCGCCTCCCACTAGGGTACATCCCTGTATTTCCCCCAGCACAAGTTGACATTGGCAGATTGGCATTGCCAGGTTGGCAAAATAGATCACTGAAAAAACAGCTTATTATCACATTATAAAGCCGTCAATTTTCTCCCCCGTTATGTGAACAAAGCAAGTTTATCCTTTATTCAGAGTCTGTGCTCTCATCCTCTCCCAACTCAACTGAAAAACCCCAGCAAAGGCAGGCAAAGCTCTTAATTAGGCACTTATGGAGCTCGCCTTCCACCTTTCCTGCAAAATAGCATGGTGGCAAGCACACTCCGATGTTTTCCTACACTCTTTCCCCAGCCTTTCTGCCTCCCAGCCCATTGTCAATGGCCCCGGGAAATTCCAGCAATTTCAGATATGATCCTATCGCAAGTCGTGCCGAGCTAGAATCGCTTTTTGAAGTGCAAAAATCTGTGGCTCCTGCATGAGTTCTTAGCCACTGAACCCAGTAATCAATGTTTCACAGTAACATATTCCACCTCATATCCTTAAAAAAATAAAAGAACAGTCCATCACAATAAAATTTGACAAAGTTACTGTACCTATTGAGTATTTAGCTTTGAATCCTTCATAGCTGAAAGCATGGTTAGTTTGGAATCGTGCATACAAAATACTGCCTGTCGATTTCTGTCGGGAAGGCCTTGTAGATCCACAGAAACGTCCAATCAGAGGAGCACTTGAAGTAGCTCCATCATGTAGCTCCAGGTAATCAAATTTACATCTAGTTCAGAACATATCAGCTTTGTTAAAGCATTACGCTCCTTTGTAACTGTAACTGTGCATTTTACATTTGTTGAATCATATTTCTGACAATCAAATATGTATCTTGAAAAATAATAGTTGGGTTCTTCTTAAGACCTTCCTGTTTAAGGCAATGAGCAGTTTAGCCATATGGACATGGACATGGCCCAAAGTTCAAACCTCGGCCTATGCTAAATTAGCTGATCTCAAGTAGTATCTGTGATGAATGTATTACTGCTACCATTCACCATTGTAATTGCATTACATTGTATTGTATTATGTTGATGCCCTTGTGGGCTCCGCCTGTGGCTCCACCCCTTGGGGGGGGGGGGGGGGGGGGCTATATAGAGCTGCAGCCTGTAGGTGGCACTCAGTACAGAGCAGTCGCAGGCAGGCACAGTTCTAGCTGATTAAAACCACTGTTCACTTCAACTCTCCGTCTCATGTGAATTGATGGTCGCATCAGTATCAGAGAGTTACTTTTGGCCACAGGGTTTGAGAAAAGAAATGCCTGGTGTTTCCATAACTTGCTCTCCAAAGACTCCCTGTTGGAGGAGAGAATAGGTGAAAACGGAGCACAGATTTGGGCTCTCATCATCAAGAAAAATGGGAAGAAGAACAGCAGTGGTATTAAGTGAATTGATCTTTTTGCGCTTGTTCTACCATGTTACCCAAGATTTTAATCTTTAATCTCAAATCTTGTACCCTCCACAATCCTTACTTGACGTCCTTAAATTCCCAAATTGAAGAAGCTTTGCACCTCTGGTGGAAATATAGAGCAGGTCTGGCTGTCCAGTTATAAAAATGCAGTTCCATCCCAAAGTTTGGGGTTGGAGTAAATTGCATGTTTGGGACAGGCGACTGTACATTAAATGATTCTTGCTCTGTATCCCAGAATTCTATTTGAATTTTTGGTTGTTTTGTCACCTTACTTGGACAGTCACAGTGACTTGCCTTCTTCTCCTCGCAATCTCTTTTTAGGACCCACTGTGGTGCTTTCATTCTATTCATTGTATATACATGCTGCCTATTTTTAAACCTTTGTTCCATATTTAATCTAGAGCAGTGTCTAATTTATTATTTGCCTAATGCATAACTAATCTAAATCCTGACATAAATATTTTGTTGCATTCTTGACAAATTCAGTATGGTCAACAAATCCTACCAGTCTGCAGCTGGGTTTGGTATCAAGATCATTTATGTAGATGGAAACAATAATGATGTGAGTACTTACTCAACACCTCCCCCAATTTGGCATTACTTTCAGCAAGACATCACTGTTTTTAATGGCCTTCTTATCCAATCTCATGTTTCACCAATTCGACCTTAAAGTTCCAGTCTATACATTTTTTTAGATTGTCCATAATTCTAAGGAATTATGAGTCATTCAACAAATCACATTTTTCACATTACTCATTTATTGCAAATGATAGAATTCCTAAAGTGCAGAAGGAGGCCATTCGGTCCACCATGTCTGCACCGATCCTACCGAGGCCCACTTGCCAACTCCATCCCCTTAACCCCATAACACCACCTAACCTGCACATCTTTGGACACTAAGGTGAAATTTAACATGGCTAGTCCACCTAACCTGCATATCTTTGGACACTAAGGGGAAATTTAACATGGCCAGTCCACCTAACCTACACATCTTTGGACACCAAGGAGCAATTTAGCATGGCCAATCCACCTAACCTGCACATCTTTGGACTGTGGGAGGAAAGCAGTGCACCCGGAGAAAGCTCCTGCAGACAAGGGGTGAAAGTGCAAACTCCACAGACAGTGACCAAAAGAAAAGTGACTGAATGAAGCATAAGATTAATAAATTCACAAACATTGATCTTACTTAGAATCTGTTTCAGTGTAGAATATGTCATTGAAATCAAGCTGAACTGCTTCACCATTTGGAACAGTGATGGTCCAGATACAGTCTATGTTTGGTGGGTAATTGTCAGGATAGTTCATTGAGGCAATGTAACCAAAAGGGAGAGAATCCGAAACATAAATAGTTCCACCACAGGCTACAAAAGAACAAACAACATGTTATTGACTTATTCAAAATTAAGGAAAATCGATCACAAAGATGCATAAATATGTCACTAAAGAAGATGCTGTTTCACAAAAATGTGTACATAATACAATTGTTGTGTCCTCAGAAATATTTCCAAAAAACCTGCCTGAAATCACCAGCACATGAATTAGCATCTAAGAGAGCTGTAAAATTCAAATGCTAAAAGAGGCAACACTTAAAAAACCCTCAAAATTTCATTGTGGAGATGCACTTATTTTGGCATGTTCATTGCATTCATAACAAGTTTAGGTTGCTCTCCTCCCCCATCATTGTACATCCCCATTCCCACCTTCCACCCGCACTGCCCCATACCGCATCACCACCTCTCCACCCCCGCAGCACCCCACATTATTATGAGAGGTTAATATAAGGCTCCGCACATTTGCTCTCAGAAATTCTCCAGTATTCAGAGGTACATTTAAACATCCTTTCATCAATTTTCTTCAAAGCTTCTTCAAAGATTTCTTCAGCGCAAAGTTATTAAAAGAGCACAAGTGGCTGACCCATCCTATTACACAGGAGGGTTTAGTGGAATGAAAAGAGTCCTTGATGAGGAGAAAACAATCCTTAACCCACTGGAGTTCCGAACAGTTCTTGAGTTACATCATTTCAGTTCTGCATGAAATGATGTTTTGTCAATAGATGTACTGTCCTCTGTTTGTCCAGACAATATAGTTTTTGTCAGTCTGTTGTTAGTTTGTTAAACTGTTACTTTGATAGATCCCTGTCATACAACACAGGTCACAATAAGGGTCGCAGCTTCTCAGCTATTTTACACTCTTTGTTTACTGTCTTTGTTGGAATTAATTTATTCAGTTCTTGCTCACAATGGAGTCATCTCATGAGAGTACAGTGGCCTGTAAATATGTTAGAGGCTTTCCATAATGACTTCTCCTCACTTTGGCTTATAATTTCCACCAGCGAGTAAATAGAGGTGCGAATGAAGTATAGATACATGGGGCGAAATTCTCCGGAAAGGCGCGATGTCTGCCAACTGGCGCCCAAAACGGCGCCAATCAGACGGGCATCACGCCGCCCCAAAGGTGCGGAATACTCCACATCTTTGGGGGCCGAGCCCCAACATTTAAAAAAATATATATATTTTATTCAAATTTTTCGGCCAAACAAAAAAATACGAAGGTTTTCCCTTTTCACAACAATAAACCAATATAAATAACAGTGACCGTTTTAACAAGTAAATAAATAATATATAAACTAAATGGCAACTGCTATAACAAAAATAATAACTCTCCAGATAATAAAATCAAACAATCCAATATACATAACCAAGTACAAATATCGATACAAAAACCGCCCCTGAGGACTCACCCGAGCCCTCCCTCTCCCCCTCCCCTCCCCCCCCGCCCTGGGTTGCTGCTGTCACCTTCCCATTTCCTTTATCGTTCTGCGAGGTAGTCAATGAACGGTTGCCACCACCTGGTGAACCCTTGAGCCGAACCCCTTAGCGCAAACTTTATCCGTTCTAATTTTATAAACCCTACCATGTCATTTATCCAGGTCTCCACGCTCGGAGGTTTGGCTTCCTTCCACATAAGCAATATCCTTCGCCGGGCTATTAGGGACGCAAAGGCCAAAACATCAGCCTCTCTCGCCTCCTGCACTCCCGGCTCTTCTGCAACCCCAAATATAGCCAACCCCCAGCCTGGCTCGACCCGGACCCCCACCACCTTCGAAAGCACCTTTGCCACCCCCACCCAGAACCCCTGCAGTGCCGGGCATGACCAAAACATGTGGGTGTGGTTTGCTGGGCTTCTCGAGCATCTCCCACACCTATCCTCTACCCGGAACAATTTACTGAGCCTTGCTCCGGTCATATGCGCCCTGTGCAAAACATTGAATTGTATCAGGCTTAGCCTGGCGCACGAGGACGACGACTTTACCCTATGTAGGGCATCAGCCCACAGCCCCTCCTCAATCTCTTCCCCCAGCTCTTCTTCCCATTTTCCCTTCAGCTCATCCACCATGATCTTCCCCTCGTCCCTCATTTCCCTGTATATATCCAACACCCTACCATCCCCCACCCATGTCCCTGAGATCACTCTATCCTGAATCTCCTGCGTCGGGAGCTACGGAAATTCCCTCACCTGTTGCCTCGCAAAAGCCCTCAGTTGCAGATACCGAAATGCATTCCCTTGGGGCAACCCATATTTTTCCGTCAGCACTCCCAGACTCGCAAACGTCCCATCTAAGAACAGGTCTCTCAGTTGCACAATCCCAGCTCTCTGCCATGCTCCAAATCCCCCATCTATTCTCCCCGGGACAAACCTATGATTATTTCTTATCGGGGACCGCACCGAGGCTCCCGTCCTTCCCCTATGCCGTCTCCACTGCCCCCAAATTTTCAGTGTTCCACCACCACTGGACTTGTGGTGTATTTCTTCGGGGAGAACGGCAACGGCGCCGTCGCCAGTGCTTGTAGGCTGGTTCCTTTGCAGGACGCCATCTCCAATCTCTTCCACGCCGCTCCCTCCCCTTCTCCCATCCACTTACACACCATTGAGATATTGGCGGCCCAGTAGTATTCACTTAGGCTCGGTAGTGCCAGTCCCCCCCTATCCCTACTACGCTGCAAGAACCCCCTCCTCACTCTCGGGGTCTTCCCAGCCCACACAAAACTCATGACACTTTTCTCGATTTTCTTGAAAAAAGCCTTCGTGACCATCACCGGAAGGCACTGAAACACAAAAAGGAATCTTGGGAGGACTACCATTTTGACCGCCTGCACCCTACCCACCAGTGACAGGGGCACCATGTCCCATCTCTTAAAATCCTCCATCTGTTCCACCAATCGTGTTAAATTAAGCCTATGTAAGGTTCCCCAACTCCTGGCTATCTGAATCCCTAAGTACCGGAAATCTCTTGTTACCTTCCTCAGCGGTAAATCATCTATTCCCCTGCTCTGCTCCCCCGGATGCACCACAAACAACTCACTCTTTCCCATATTCAATTTGTACCCCGAGAATTCCCCAAACTCCCTGAGTGTCTGCATTATCTCAGGCATCCCCTCCACTGGGTCCGCAACATACAGCAATAAATCATCCGCATACAATGATACCCGGTGTTCTTCTCCTCCCCTGAGTACTCCCCTCCACTTCCTGGAGCCCCTCAGTGCTACGGCCAGGGGCTCAATCGCCAATGCAAACAATAGCGAAGACAGGGGACACCCCTGCCTCGTCCCTCTATAAAGACGGAAGTAGTCAGACCTCTGCCTGTTCGTGACCACACTCGCCACCGGGGCCCTATACAGCAGCTGTACCCATCCAATAAACCCTTCTCCAAAACCAAATCTCCTCAGCACTTCCCACAGATAGTCCCACTCCACTCTGTCGAATGCTTTCTCGGCGTCCATCGCCACCACTTTCTCCGCCTCCCCCTCTGGTGGGGGCATCATCATCACCCCTAGCAGCCTCCGTATGTTCGTGTTCAGCTGTCTCCCCTTAACGAACCCAGTTTGATCCTCGTGGACCACCCCCGGGACACAGTCCTCTATCCTCATCGCCATCACCTTGGCCAGGAGCTTAGCATCTATGTTTAAAAGGGAAATGGGCCTGTAGGACCCACACTGCAGCGGGTCTTTTTCCTTTTTCAAAAGGAGCGATATTGTCGCCTCCGACATAGTCGGGGGCAACTTCCCCCTTTCCCTGGCCTCATTAAAGGTTCTCGTCAAATGCGGGGCCAGTAGGTCCATATATTTCCTATAAAATTCCACCGGGAATCCGTCCGGTCCCGGGGCCTTTCCCGCCTGCATGCTCCCAATCCTCTTTACCACCTCCTCCATCCCAATCTGTGCTCCCAGTCCCGCTCTCTCCTGCTCCTCCACCTTCGGGAATTCCAGCTGATCAAGGAAACACATCATTCCCTCCTTCCCTTCCGAGGGCTGAGCCTTATATAACCTCTCATAGAATGCCTTGAACACCCCGTTCACTCTCTCCGCTCCCCGTTCCATCTCTCCCTCCTCGTCTCTCACCCCACCTTTCTCCCTCGCTGCTCCCCTCTTCCTCAGTTGGTGGGCCAATAGCCGACTCGCCTTCTCTCCATACACATACTGTACTCCCTGTGCCCTCCTCCACTGTGCCTCTGCCTTACCCGTGGTCAGCAGGTCAAATTCCACGTGTAGCCTTTGTCTTTCCCTGTACAGTCCCTCCTCCGGTACTTCTGCATATTGCCTGTCCACCCTCAGAAGTTCTTTCAACAATCGCTCCCTTTCTTTACCCTCTTGCTTCCCTTTATGTGCGCTTATGGATATCAGTTCCCCTCTGACCACCGCCTTCAACGCCTCCCACCTGAACCTCTCCGTTGTCATTAAGCTCCAAGTACCTTTCGATACACCCCCTCACCCTTAGGCATACCCCCTCATCCGCCAGTAAGCCCATATCCATTCTCCAGAGTGGGTACTGTTCTTTTTCCTCTCCTACCTCCAGGTCTACCCAATGTGGAGCGTGGTCTGAAATGGCTATGGCCGTATACTCCGTCCCTGTCACCTTCGGAATCAGTGCCCTTCCCAAGACAAAAAAGTCTATCCGTGAGTATACTTTGTGAACATGGGAGAAAAATGAGAACTCCTTACTCCTAGGCCTACTAAATCTCCAGGGGTCTACCCCTCCCATCTGCTCCATGAAGTCCTTGAGCACCCTGGCCGCTGCCGGCCTCCTCCCGGTCCTGGACCACGACCGGTCCAGCCCTGGATCAAGCACCGTATTGAAGTCTCCCCCCATTACCAACTTTCCCGCCTCCAGGTCCGGGTTACGTCCCAACATACGCCTCATAAAATTTGCATCATCCCAATTCGGGGCGTATACTTTCACCAGAACCACCGCCTCCCCTTGCAATCTGCCACTCACCATCACATATCTACCCCCACTATCCGCCACTATGGTCTTTGCCTCAAACAGTACCCGTTTCCCCACCAAGATAGCCACCCCCCTATTCTTCGCATCTAAACCTGAATGAAACACCTGCCCCACCCATCCTTTACGTAGTCTGACCTGGTCTATCAGTTTCAGGTGCGTCTCCTGCAACATAACCACATCTGCCCTTAATTTCTTTAGGTGTGCGAGTACCCGTGCCCTTTTAATCGGCCCGTTCAGCCCTCTCACGTTCCACGTAATCAGCCGGGTTGGGGGGCTCTTTACCCGCCCCCTTGTTGACTAGCCATCCCCTTTTTTAACCCAGCTCCTCACCCGGTTCCCACGTACCCGTATATCCCACCGACGGTGCCTTCCCGCCTCGACCACCCCATCCCATAACAGCTCCCCCGTCTCCTTAGCAGCAGCAACCCAGCTAACCCCCCCCCTCTCCGCTAGATCCCCCTCTAGCGTAGTTGCACCCCCCATGTTGCTCCCAGAAGTCAGCGAACTCTGGCTGACCTCGGCTTCCCCCCTTATCCTCGGCCCCCACTGTGCGAGGCCCCCTCCTTCCTGTGTCCCCGTTCCCGCCACAATTACCATAGCGCGGGAACAAAGCCAGTGTTTCCCACTCGGCCCCGCCCCTAATGGCGCATTTCCCTTCTCCTTCCCCTTTCCGTCCCACCGGCGCCCACAGTTCCTCATACTCTCCCCCCCCCCCCGCCCCCCCAACATGGGGATGAGAGAAAAGTTACAGGATCACAGAATTAACCTCCCCTCCCCACCTTTCCCCTTCCTCGCCCCACATAATCACCCCACCACTTTGTCCCAGAAGCTCTTTCTCTCGCCAGACTATTCCAGCTTCTCGTCCACAATGAATGTCCACGCCTCTTCTGCCGTCTCAAAGTAGTGGTGCTTCCCTTGGTGTGTGACCCACAGTCTCGCCGGTTGCAATATTCCGAATTGAACCTTCTTTTTGTGAAGCACCGCCTTAGCCCGATTGAAACTTGCCCTCCGCACTCCAGTCCTGGTATACGCGGATCACCGCGTTCTCCCACCAACAGCTCCGAGTTTTCTTCGCCCATCTGAGGACCGTTTCTCTGTCATTGTAGCGGAGAAACCTCACCACTATAGCTCGAGGTATTTCTCCAGCCTTTGGTCTTCGCGCCAGAACTCGATAGGCTCCCTCCACCTCCAAAGGGCCCGTCGGGGCCTCCGATCCCATTAGCGAGTGAAGCATTGTGCTCACATATGTCCCGACGTCCGCCCCTTCTACGCCTTCGGGAAGACCCAGAATTCTTAAATTCTTCCTCCTCGAGTTATTCTCCAGTGCTTCCAACCTCTCCACACACCTTTTGTGCTGCGCCTCGTGCGTTTCTGCCTTCACCACCAGGCCCTGTATTTCATCCTCGTTTTCAGCAGTCTTTGCCTTCATGACCCGAAGCTCCAGCTCCTGGATCCTCTGCACCTCCTTTAGCCCTTCAATCGCCTGTAATATCGGGGCCAACAGCTCCTTCTTCAACTCCTTCTTCAGCTCTTCCACACAGTGCCGCAAGAACTCTTGTTGCTCCGGGCCCCATAACAAACGGCCACCTTCCGACGCCATCTTGCTTTGAGCTTCCCTTCCTTGCCGTTGCTCCAGAGGATCCTCCGTAATCCGGCCGCTATCCTCTCCCTTTTCCATGCGTGTCCGGGGGGATTCCCTTCTGGTTTACCGCACAGTGTTTTTAGCCGTTTAAATTGCCGTTGGGGATCCTATTAAGAGCCCAAACGTCCGTTCCAACGGGAGATGCCGAAACGTGCGACTCAGCTGGTCATTGCCGCACCCGGAAGTCGCTGAGCCCCAACATTGAGGGGCTAGGCTGACGCCGGAGGAATTTCCGCCCCGCCAGCTGGCGGAAACGGCCTTTGGTGCCCCGCCAGCTGGCGCGGAAATGACATCTCTGGGCAGCGCATGCGCGGGAGCATCAGCGGCCGCTGACGGCATTCCCGCGCATGCGCAGTGGAGGGAGTCTCTTCCACCTCCGCCATGGTGGAGACCGTGGCGGAGGCAGAAGGGAAAGAGTGCCCCCACGGCACAGGCCCGCCCGCGGATCGGTGGGCCCCGATCGTGGGCCAGGCCACCGTGGGGGCACCCATCGGTGCCAGATCGCCCCGCGCCCCCACCAGGACCCCGGAGCCCGCCCGCGCCGCCTTGTCCCGCCGGTAATGTAGGTGATTTAATTTATGCCGGCGGGACAGGCAATTTATCGGCGGGACTTCGGCCCATGCGGGCCGGAGAATCGAGTGGGGGGGCCCGCCAACCGGTGCGGCGCGATTCCCGCCCCCGCCGAATATCCGGTGCCGGAGACTTCGGCAACCAGCGGGGGCGGGATTCACGCCAGCCCCCGGCGATTCTCTGACCCGGCAGGGGGTCGGAGAATGTCGCCCATGAGATGTATGGTTCCAGGAGGAATTCGGAACTTCGGTGACGCAAAAACATTGGTTGGGATTTTTCTCCTTGAAGAAGAGAACGTTGATGGATTTGATTGAGGTATTCAAAATCATGAGGGATCTGGACAGGGTAGATATGGAGAAACTGCTCCCGTTGGTGGAAGGATTGAGAACCAGATAGCAAAGATTTAAGATAATTGGCAAAAGAAGAATTGGCAACATTGGGAGGGGGAATGTTTTTATGCAGTGAGTGGTTAGGATCTGGCATGCACTTCCCCAGACTGTGGTGGAGACAGGTTAAATTTTTAAGAGGAAATTTGATTATTACCTGAAAAGAAAGAATGTTAAGGGCCAAGGATAGAAAGCGGAGGTGTGGAAGTAAGTGAAGTAAGAGAGCCAGCACAATATGGCAGGCGAAAATACCTTCTTTCTCTTCTGTATTGTAATCATTTTCTGATTTTATTTATCTATAAAGGCACTGAAGAAGGTGCAATCAAGATTTACGAGAATTATTTGATTTGATTTGATTTATTATTGTCACGTATTAGTATACAATGAAAAGCATTGTTTCTTGCATGTTGTACAAACAATGCATACCGTACATAGGGAAGGAAGGAGAGACTGCAGAATATAATGTTACAGTTATAGCAAGGTGTAGAGAAGAGATCAACTTAATACGAGGTAGGTCCATTCAAAAGTCTGATGGCAGCAGGGAAGAAGCTGTTCTTGAGTTGGTTGGTACGTGACCTCAAACTTTGGTATCTTTTTCCTGACGGAAGAAGGTGGAAGAGAGTATGTCCGGGGTGCGTGGGGTCCTTACTTATTCTGGCTGCCTTTCTGAAGCAGCGGGAATTATAGATAGAGCCAATGGATGGGAGGCTGGTTTGCGTGATGGATCGGGCTACATTCATGACCTTTTGTAGTTTCCTGCGGTCTTGGGCAGGGCAGGCTCCATACTAAGCTCTGACACACCCAGAAAGAATGCTTACTGTAGAAGTTGGTGAGGGTCGCAGCTGACATGCCAAATTTCCTTAGTCTTCTGAGAAAGTAGAGTCATTGGTGGGTTTTCTTAACTATAGTGTCGGCATGGGGGGACCAGGATAGGCTGTTGGTGATCTGTACACCTAAAATCTTGAAGCTCTCGACCCTTTCTACTTCGTTCCCGTTGATGTAGACAGGGGCATGTTCTCCACTACGCTTCCTGAAGTCGGTGACAATCTCCTTCGTTTTGTTGACATTGAGGGAGAGATTATTGTCGTTGCACCAGATTCTCTATCTCACTCCTGTACTCTGTCTCGTCATTGTTTGAAATCCGACCCACTACGTTGGTGTCATCAGCAAATTTGAAAATCGCGTTGGAGGGGAATTTGGCCACACAGTCATAGGTGTATAAGGAGTATAGTAGGGGGCTGAGGACACAGCCTTGTGGGGCACCGGTGTTGAGGATGATCGTGGAGGAGGTGTTGTTGCCTATCTTTACTGATTGTGGCCTGTGGGTTAGAAAGTTCAGGATCCAGTCACAGAGGGAGGAGCCGAGGCCAAGGCCATGGGAGTTTGGAGATGAGTTTCGAAGGAATGATAATGTTGAAGATTGAGCTGTAGTTGACAATTAGGAGTCTGACATAAGTGTCTTTGTTATCTAGCTGTTCCAGAAGAGAGTGCAGGGCCATGGAGATGGCGTCTGCTGTGGACCTGTTGCAGCGGTAGGCGAACTGTAGTGGATCAAGGCAATCCAGGAGGCTGGAGTTGATTCGTGCCATGACTAACCTTTCAAAGCACTTCATGATGATGGATGTCAGAGCCACTGGACGATAGTCATTAAGGCACGCTGCTTGGCCTTTTTTTGGTACAGGGATGATGGTCGTCTTCATGAAGCAGATAGGGACCTCAGATTGTTGTAAAGAGAGGTTGAAGATGTCTGCGAATACCCCTGCCAGCTGATCCGCGCAAGACCTGAGTGCTCATCTGGGTACCCCATCTGGGCCAGTGGCTTTCCGTGGGTTGACCTTCGAGAAGGCTGCTCTGATGTCTGCAGTGGTGATCTCAGATACAAGTTCATCCGTGGCTTCTGGGGTGGAGAGCTTGCTCTCGCTGACCTCTTGCTCAAAGCGGGCATAGAATGCGTTGAGCTCATCAGGGAGGGGTGCGTTGGAGCCGGCGATTTTACATGCCTTCATCTTGTAGCCCGTTATATCTTGCAGAGCTTGCCATAGACGGCGGGGATCCGTGTGGCTAGCCTGGGACTCGAGCTTGGTCCGGTACTGTCTTTTGGCATCTTTGATGGATTTCTTTCGATCATATCTGGCTTTCTTGTAGAGGTCAGGGTCGCCTGACTTGAACGCCTCAGACCTAGACTTCAGCAAGCAGTGGATATCCCTGTTCATCCAGGGTTTCCGGTTGGGAAACACGCGGATTTGCTTCTTTGGCTCACAGTCTTCTACACACTTACTAATGAAGTCAGTTACTGTAGTGGCGTACTCGTTCAGGCTGGTCGCAGAGTTTTTAAATACTGACCAGTCCACTGACTCTAAGCAGTCCCAGAGGAGATCATCCGATTCCTCAGACCAACAATGCACAACTTTCTTTGACGGATTCTCCCGTTTCAGTTTTTGCTTATAAGCCAGGAGCAAGAGCACAGCCTTGTGGTCAGATTTGCCAAAGTGTGGGCAGGCGATAGAGCGGTAGGTATGTTTGATATTTGTGTAGCAGTGGTCCAGGATGTTTGGGCCTCTGGTGGAACAGGTGACGTGTTGGTGGTAACTTGGTAGTACACTCTTGAGCTTGGCCTGATTGAAGTTCCCAGCTACAATGAACAAGGCTTCGGGATGTTTAGTTTCAAGGCTATTTGTGGTGGTGAATATTTCGTCCAGTGCGATTTTCACATTCACATGGGGTGGGATGTAAACTGCCATCAGGATAACGGAGCTGAACTCCCGCGGAAGGTAGTAGGGGCGGCATTTTAGCGCCAGGTACTCTAGATCTGGGAGCAGAAACTCGCCAGTGTTGCTATATCTAGGCACCAGGAGGTGTTGATTAGGAGGCAGACCCCACCTCCCCTAGCCTTGCCTGAAGCCGCCGTACGGTCCATTCGGTGGATTGAGAAGCGCTCTGGTCGTAGGGCACAGTCCGGTGAAGCAGGAGTGAGCCATGTCTCCGTGAAACAGAGCACACAGCAGTAGTTCTCTTTGAAAAGTGAGTCTGGCTTTAAGAATGATACCAGAACAGAGATATATCAGCAAGAAAGATTGAAAGACTGGGATGCTTTTATCTAGAAAAGAGAAGACTGAGGGATGGCCTGATGGAGATCTTTAAAACAGTGAAAGGGTTTGATCGTTAGACTTGCAGGAGAGACTGAACTGGGGGGGCTATAAACATATTACTAATAAATCAAAATATTATTGAAGAAAGATTTCTTTACCCAGAGAGTAGTTAAAGGCATAAATACTTACAAAAAGAAGCTATATCAGCAAACTAGAGGGAAAGGAACAGGAAGATATGCTGATGGGGTGAGATTAAGAGGAGATTTGTGTAGAGCGAAACACTAGCCCAGACCTGTTGGCCAATTGCTATGTTTCAGCACTATAACTATTTTGTAACATTTCAGTGCCAGTGGGAAACCATTTTAAATTCCAAATGTTTAGCAATGCCTTAAAATACATATCCTAATATTGAAATTCTTTTTAAATAAACTGTTGCAATTATGGATGCCTGAATTCCTGGACACTATACTTCAAAAAGAGTACATGGCACATTGGGAAATTACACATGGCCACCCTATGCCCAGTTCCATATTTATAAGAGACATTTTGAATGGGAGTTCTGCCTTCTGTATTGAGCTGACCATAGTCTTTACCGGGCTGCAGGACACCCCAGATAGACTGATCTGGTCTGCATTGCATGCTCTGTCATACCACATCCGCATCTGTCTCTGGGATCTATCACGGATTATTACCAGCTCAACAGCTGAAAATATTTGAAGATAAATTTCTGGCACTGTCGTGCACTGAGCATGAATGGATGTAAATAAATGTGGTTAATACCATATCTCACATGCCTGCTCATACACTCACCATAGTCTGAAGCTTCATAAGTCAACTTAAATCCTTGGCCCTCATTACTTCCGTTAGAAATGAAGTGTACAAGGAGCTGATTGTCTGTTGTATGCAGGGTGGAAGGAGGGTTCCCACCACAATAGCGTCCATTTCCTCCATGGGAGGTCAAAGGCGGGGACGACTCATCAGGTCCATTCCTTAACTATATGGGAAGCACCATGAAAAATATCAGAGGCTTCAATTAAAAGTCACAAGCAAGGAGAATTTTAAACTTTGAACCAGGACAACAAAAATGAATTATATTGAAGCCACCCAAAAAAATTGTTCTAAACGGCAGTTTCATAATATGATCATATAATTTTTTTTCTATTTCATTCTTACATTATGGCTTTACAAATTTTCCCTCTTTTAATCCAGGTGACAATAACTCTTCCATAAATGTGAGGCAATTTTATTAGAAGGCTTCATGCTCTATTGAACAACATCAAATTAGCAACATCATTATATCTCTTTTCGGGTGTTGAAATATGATTACCTTTTTAATCCATTTTTTTTGTCCCAGAAGCTCCCTTCCCCCAGAGGGCCATCTGTCACTTGTTCTTTAGATTTGCTTTCACAGCGCACTGCACTGACCTTTATTCTGCTATGATGTGGAGATGCCGGCGTTGGACTGGGGTGAGCACAGTAAGAAGTCTTGTACCAGGTTAAAGTCCAACAGGTTTGTTTCGAATCACTAGCTTTAGGAGCACTGCTCCTTCCTCAGGTGAATGAAGAGGTAGGTTCCAGAACATATATATAGACAAAGTCAAAGATGCAAGACAATACCTACCTCTTCATTCACCTGAGGACGTAGCAGTGCTCCGAAAGCTAGGGATTCGAAACAAACCTGTTGGATTTTAACCTGGTGTTGTAAGACTTCTTACTTTATTCTGCTATTTACACATTCTGCTATTTTACTTTTATGCCCCTGTCAACACCTTCTGCAGTCTTTAGCACTACCATTAATACTCCCTTTGTCTTGTGCCACTGACATCTTTTTCACGTTTCTCCTAACTACCACCTATTCCTGACCGTCTATTTTGTTCCACCTGCTCCAACCCTTCTTGAACAGTATAAAATCCACTCCAATTCTCCCTCTCTTTAGCTCTGAAATGTTATACGGACTTGAAACTTTGGGAGCGATCTTCGCAAAAGGGAACAAAGTCCCCGAGGGAGTGCATTTAGCCGCGTGTTTCCTGGCACTCGCAATGCCGAGAAACACATGGCTATTCAACGTGATTTGCTTCGAATAAGGGACCTGAACGGGGAACGCATGGCAGAGGCCGCACATAGCCCCGGAACTCCCCAATGTAGCGAGAGATCGGGACACCATTTTTAAATGGCGTCCTGATCTCCAAGGCCCAAAAAATAATCCTCCCCCCCCCAGCCCAAACGCAACATAGGAGGGTCCCCCAAGGCCGCTCACCAACACCCACATCAGGCAACCCCGACCCGATCATAGGCATGCAAAAATGCCAGCTTGGCACCTTGGCAGTGCCAACATGGTACCTTGGCAGTGTCACCTGGGCACCTTGGCAGTACCCAGGTGGCAGTAGCAGTGCCAGGGCACCACCCTGCCCAAACGGCATGCAGCTGGGGGCCTCCAATCCCCTTGGAGACCCCCACGAGTTCCATTCCGTCTGGTCCCCATTTGTGGGGAGCAGTACCAAACGGCACTCGCCCAAGGTTCCCGAGACAAAGGGATTGAATTCCAAAGCCTCAGGTACCTTGGGAATCTGCACATTATAGTAAGGCTTACTGCCTCGCTCTAATATGCAGATTTGTGAACACGCGATCCTGCCCATCGTGGGTGGGATTCCCCTTGCAATGCCTCGCGGGATTGCATTGAATCTCGCGAAGTGTTGCGAGCCGGGTAGATTCCGGGGGCGGGGTCTCTCAGCTTTCAACGGCCGCGCTGTGCCGCTTTTCCGGTGCAGCGTGGCCAGAGGATCATGCCCTTTAACTCTGTTTCTCTCTCCACAGATGCTGCCTGACCTGTTCAGTTTTTTCACAATTTTCTGTTTTTATTTCAGATTTACACTATCTGTGGTATTTTGCTTTTACTATAGCTGAAATATTGTTTACTGGTTTAACACAGTATTTCATTTGGCATGTGGCTTTCTATCATACTGAAATGCAAGTTGTTCTATATTTGCCAGATTTTCGATTAGCTGCTCCTGATTATAACTCAGCATGATAGTTAAAGGGATACAAAACACTTATTCCACAATCTTCATGAAGGTCTTTGATTCCATATGGGTTACGGTTGTAACCTTCTAATACCGTGTTCAGAAGGACATTGTTCATGTACCAGATACTGAGTGCTGGTTGGCTATGTGTCCTATGTTTTTTTCATGTATGGACCGATCTGTCTGGACTGTACGCAGGACATTACGTAACACTGTACCTCGGTACAAGTGACAATAAATCAAATCCAATCCAATTTATTTGGCTGGTCCAGTTAGATTTAGGGTTAATTGTAACCTCTGAGGAAGTTGATAGTGGGGCATTCAGTCATGGTAATGCCATTGTATGTCAAGGGGAGTTGAGTAGACTCTCACTTAGTGGCGATGGTAATTGCGAATGTTTCTTGACACCTATCATCTTGTTTTACTACAACAGTGACTATGGGTCAACCATAAATCATTGGCTGTTAAATGCTTTGGGATATCCAGTGAACACGAAACACACCAAATGGATGCAAATTAATTCTTTTTAATGCAAGATCAAAAGAGAAACCTTCACAAAACATCCACTGTTGCAAAGGGCAAAAAATTGTTTACCTCTAAATAATCACCAGTTGTGCAACCTGTGCCAGAACTTGGAAGCTGGAAGGTCTGATTGAAATGGATAGCTATTATGGAACCGCTGGTGACAGCAACACGCCAAGTGCAATTGAGATTTGGTGCATATGCGTTAGGATAGTTGGGGGAAGGAATGACACCACGGTCAGCACGGAGCCAGCCACCACAAGCTAAAAGAAGGTAAAGGTATCAACCATTATTAAAAGACAGCATGTGTATACACATAAAAAATATTTTAAACTGTAATATTTTGCTTTGGGGACAAATCTTTGCCAACTAGCAGTCTTTGCTTTGCCACATCCAAACATTCATATGAAAATATAAAAATGTTGCACAGCAGTGTGCCAGACCTCTGACACTGGAGCCAACGTATATCAGCCACTAGCCAAAATAGACAATTAGCAGGAAAAATGTGGAGATCTAAAGGCAGAAATTCTAATTTCAGAATCTCCTTTGTTAACAATTTTCATACAAAAATTAATCCAATTATTTTGAATAGATTGATTCCCCCAGAGAGGAGCACAGATAAATGAAGTATAAACGTGTCAAGCATGAAATCTGCCACTAAGAATGGTTACCTGCCAACATCAATTCTCATTTAAAATTGGGTATATTGCTAATCTTAGTTATTACACAGGTCATTTATAAATCAAAAAATCATCAACCATCCGATATTTAGCGTTTAATTGTTTTATAGCCTCTGTTTTGACTGACTGGGTTTTATATACAGATTTATATATTTTTCAAGGAATATTATTGTAAAATTGCATTTTTTTCTGGAAGTTATGATGATTCTTTCTTTAAATCTTAAATCAATAAAGATTTTTACTTTCCTCAATCTGTTGGCTTTAAAATCCCAGGATTCTAGCCGTGCAATCATTACTAGCTCAAATACATTTTTATTTTTGGGAACATTCATGATGTTCTGTACTATGGGACTTGGCCATTCACTTTCCTGTCTCAATTCGTAATAGACTTGGTCAATCATGAATTAAATGGCATTCATATATTAATGGAAATTATTCAAATGTACAAAGTTTCAGAAAATAAAATATATTAAAAGTTTCAACTCACTCTTGTAGTAAGAAGCTCTGAAACCACCACCATTGTCAGCCTCATCAGAAGTGAATCGAATGAACATTGCATCACCACTAGATCGGAGTGGTCCAGGTAATTCTCTGCCACACAAAGTGGCAAGTATTGGAGAAAGATTATTGTCACCTGAAGGGAAATAAATTTGTAAGACTTGTTGAAATGCACATTTTCAGTGCCAGAATTCAAAAGCTGTCACAGGCAATGGTGATACATAGAACATAGAACATACAGTGCAGAAGGAGGCCATTCGGCCCATCGAGCCTGCACTGACCGACTTATGTCCTCACTTCCACCCTATCCCCGTAACCCAATAACCCCTCTTAACCTTTTTTGGTCACTAAGGGAAATTTATCATGGCCAATCCACCTAACCTGCATGTCTTTGGACTGTGGGAGGAAACCGGAGCACTCAGAGGAAACCCACGCAGACACAGGGAGAACGTGCAGACTCTGCACAGACAGTGACCCAGCAGGGAATTGAACCTGGGACCCTGGCGCTGTGAAGCCACAGTGCTAATCATTTGTGCTACCGTGCTGCCCATATACCTCTACACCTCAGGGTGACACATTTTAAACTCTCACATAACTGTGGGCAACAAATTACAATTGAGTCAGTATTTGGTCTTTCCCAAACATTCATAATGATGCTACCTGGGAACTGTATCCACAGAAGCATGCTGACAGATGACCAGACATTTATTTTGCCAGATGGCCTCAATATGAATGCTTGGCTGAGTACCAAGAATGACTATAGGGCTCAGTCAGTGAGGAGTATGTTTAGAAAGTGGCAAAGGGGATTGTGACATTTGTTTAACTGACATCTTTATTACCTTGTAATAAATTAATCTTTTTTAAAAGTATTTTTTCAATGCGTGTGTGTTTATTTGGATACAATTACAGGCTTCAATGGGAGTTCCACTGCCTTTTATTGACAATTTTATAAGAAGGTAAGAGGGGAAATGGTTTTCAAAGAGACTGTTGAATGCCTGATTGATTTTTGGTTCCTGACTCCAGACCTGAGCTTCCCCATGGTTTACACTCCTTTGAGGAGCTGTGAACTACACCTTCTGCAAAAGCAAACCTGACTTGAACAACATTTTTGGGAGTTTCTGAAGTGTCCACCCCTGCAATAGGACCAGCTAATGCGGGATGTGCTGCATGAAGTCTTGTTACTTGCACCCTTACCTTGGGCTGGCAAAAATTGAAGTATTCGAGAATGGGGTCAGGAAACCTTGAACTTGGTCCCACTTGTCATTTTAAAGCTCTTTTGCCTCCATTCTGATATGGTTGGAGGCATGAAAATCCTGTCCCAAAAGTGTGATTATTTTGAAATTCTTGGAACCACATAATGAGAAAAACTAATGGAAGATAATTGGAGAAAGCTTGGAAGGGTCTCTTTAATTCGGAGGGCTCTAGGGAAGGTTTATTTAATTAATTGGCCTCTGGTCGGGGTGGGAGGTCTTGTGTGGCTGCAGTGGAGAGGTGCGTGTAGGTGGCCCTCCAATGGACTTTGGGGACAACTCCCTTAAAGCGTTACTCCATTGGCCCACGCGAGGTCCACCACGTCACATACACGCTTGTCAGGACCTGCACCAATTCTAGCCCACATGATTCCCAGCCCAGAGGAACGGAGAATAATGCAGGCTGGAGAATATGGGGTGGGATTCTCTGATCCTGAGGCTAAGTGTTGACGACGTTGTAAACGCCGTCGCATTTTACGACAGCATCAACCGGCCCCCAGGAGCAGCGATCTTGAGTCCTACAGGGGCCAGCATGGCACTGGAGCAACTCACACAGCTCCAGCAGCCAATACCAGCGTCAAACGAGCGCCGTGGATCTGTGCATGTGCGCTACGGACAGCGCGAATTTGCGCATGCGCGCTGTGACTGGTGCAAACCCGCGCATGTGTGGTAGCTTCCTTCTCTACGCCTGCCCCGACGCAAAATGGCAGAGAGTTACAGGGGCCGACGCGGAGTAAAAGAGGTCCCCACCAGGAGAAGCCGGCCCACCGATCGGTAGGCCCCGATCGCGGTCCAGGCCACGGTGGAGGCTCACCCCGGGGTCGGATCCCCCCTCCCCCCCCACCAGGCAGCCCCCCGCAGGATGGACGCTGAGGTCCTGTCGCGTAAGACCACATGTGAACGGCGCCGGCGGGACTCGGGCTATCTTGGCGGCCACTCGGCCAATCCCGCGTGGAGAATCGCCGGGGGGGCCGGGTGGAGCGGCCCCTGGCCGGCGCCAATGGTGTCGATTCTCCGGACTGGCGTCGGTGAGGCATCGCGTGAATCAAGCCCGGCCCGGCAATTCTCCGACCTGTCCCCGGGGTCAGAGAATCCCGCCCATGGTGCCTGGCCTGTTAATAGGATGCAAATTGATCACAGGGTGCGAACCTTGATCCCACCACCAGCAGGGGACCAGAGTATCAGGGTGCTGATCTAGTTTTTTCCCCGGACGCTGGATTCTCCGCCACAACGTGAACACATCCACCGGCAGCACACAGCAGAGAATCCTGCCCAATAGCACAAAATGTGATCAGAGAAGTGCACTCAAAGAAACTTCACCATTTGAGGCCAAAAGTCTGATTATTTCAAACTTCTGGTAACCCACAAGGCAAAACAACTTTAGACTTAATGTTACTATCCGTAAATAATTGAGTAGCTTTATTACTGTACTAGTAGGGTTTATTTCATCATGAAGTGAACATTTTTTTTAAATGGCTGGCACAAAAAAACTCTGAATTTCCAAGATTGAGGGACTTGTAAGAGTTGTTTTATCTTGGGGAAAGCCATAAAATGAAGTACAGAAAATAATTATTACCATCTCTGATGACCAGCTTATCGTAGTTACAAAGCATATCCGGTTCAATATCTAGAGCCAAAATGTTGAGTTCCACTGTGGCCTGGGGTGCCCAGATGACCCAAGAACAATCCAAGTGTGTTTCATAATTATTGGGCCAACCTGGTGAGAAAAGAAGGGTTGGGCTATCTGAGGTCACGACAACTCCACCGCATGCACCTGCAAAACAAACATGTTTCAGCTGTTTGTTCATCTACCAATGAATCAAATCAAATTTCTGCAAGACTGAGAGGACTGCATAAGCTGCATCAACAAAGCAGGTAAGTTGTTTTTATTGATCCTTAAAAACTATCTTAAAAAACATCTATCAGTACCCCTTAAAAAGCACTGTTGCACAATATTAACTTTCCTGTGCTATTTCTACTTGTCACTACTCACCGTCTCGATCAGTAACTTTCTCAAGCCAGTTGCCTCAATTATACTATCAACCTCAATGTGTAAATAAATTGGATTTGGATTGGATTGGAATTGTTTATTGTCACGTGTACCGAGATACAGTGAAAAGTATTTTTCTGCGAGCAGCTCAACAGATCATTAAGTACATGGGAAGAAAAGGGAAGAAAAGAAAATACATAATAGGGCAACACAAGGTACACAATGTAACTACATAAGCACTGGCATTGGATGAAGCACACAGGGTGTAGTGTTAATGAGGTTAGTCCATAAGAGGGTCATTTAGGAGTCTGGTAACAGCGGGGAAGCTGTTTTTGAGTCTGTTCGTGCGTGTTCTCAGATTTCTGTATCTCCTGCCCGATGGAAGAAGTTGGAAGAGTGAGAAAGCCAGGTGGGAGGGGTCTTTGATTATACTGCCCGCTTTCCCCAGGCAGCGGGAGGTGTAAATGGAGTCAATAGATGGGAGGCAGCTTTGTGTGATAGACTGGGCGGTGTTCACAACTCTCTGAAGGTTTTTGCGGTCCTGGGCCGAGCAGTTGCCATACCAGGCTGTGATGCAGCCCGATAGGATGCTTTCTATGGTGCATCTGTAAAAGTTGGTCAGGGATAATGTGGACATGCTGAATTTCCTTAGTTTCCTGAGGAAGTATAGGCGCTGTTGTGCTTTCTTGGTGGTAGCGTCGACGTGGGTGGACCAGGACAGATTTTTGGAGATGTGCACCCCTAGGAATTTGAAACTGCTAACCATCTCCACCTCGGCCCCGTTGATGCTGACAGGGGTGTGTACAGTACTTTGCTTCCTGAAGTCAATTGGCCAAGGGCTTGGTGCCACGTCTGTAGACTCAGAGTGTCCCCCTTGGGGACGGAGTGGCCTGGGGAAGACCACCATTGCAGCAATATATGTTTTAAATGCCCTTTTGGTGCTACTAACAGGCTCATGGCTGTTCACACTGCTGAGTGCTGCCTGTGTCCTTTAAATGTTCAGAGAGCCTCTGGTCACCTGGGAGCCCAGCCAGACCACAACTCTGGACCCCTCATTTAGTTTTGCTGGCATTGAGGGAGAGATTGTTGTCGCTGCACCACTCCACTAGGTTCTCTATCTCCCTCCTGTATTCTGACTCATCGTTATTCGAGACCTGGCCCACTATGGTTGTATCGACAGCAAACTTGTAGATGGAGTTGGAACCAAATTTTGCCACGCAGTCATGTGTGTACAGGGAGTAGAGTAGGGGGCATAGTATGCAGCTTTGCAGGGCCCCGGTATTGAGGACTATTGTGGAGGAGGTGTTGTTGTTCATTCTTACTGATTGTGGTCTGTTGGTCAGAAAATCGAGGATCCAGTTGCAGAGTGGGGAGCCAAGTCCTAGGTTTTGGAGCTTTGATATGAGCTTGGCTGGGATTATGGTGTTGAAGGCAGAGCTGGAGTCAATAAAAAGGAGTCTGATATAGGAGTCCTTGTTGTCGAGATGCTCTAGGGATGAGTGTAGGGCCAGGGAAATGGAGTCTGCTGTGGACCGGTTGCGACGGTATGCAAATTGCAAATAAATGTATGCAAATAAATGTAAAACGCTTAATTAGCCTAGAAATTTTAAATGAGTGCTCTCCAACCATTTAAAATGGGTTCAGGTCTGCACCCAACTCTGCCACTTCCCCAGCCAATATTCACCTGGTTAAGGGATAGGGCCTGCAGGAATAGGCATCTAGCAATGTGGGGGTGCACATTCTCTGTCCCAGTAGTTGCTGCTTGGCATAGTGGTGTGCTAGAATGCCCTCATAGAAGGAAATTGTGATATTCCAAGCAGCTCTCCCACATGCATGAGCTTTTCCCAATGCTTTTTAACATTCCCAAATTCAAGCAGTCCATGCTAAACCTGCCCAGCCTAGACTAGTAGACGCACTTCCACTGGGGTCAGGCAAGTCAATTGCTGATATCAGGCTTCCTTTAAATGATCAGATTCAGGGGGCAGGATTCTCCAGCCGCACCCGCCTGGTGACGTAGGATTCCCGCCCGAGGTCAATGGACTTTTCTATTGTCCAAGTCTTGCCCGTGGCGATCTTGTGGTGGGTGAGGCGGAAGAATCCAACCCAGGGTCACACCTGAGGTGCAGGGCACAGGATCTTCTGAATTTACCTCTGAGCGCGATTCTCCCAAAACATTTCAAAGTTCTCTTCTGGTGGGTTTTTCCTGGAGCATGGAATTCTGCTGGCGAGTTCCCCACCGCTAGTCAATGACACTTTGTCACTTTTTTGGACCCTGGGGAGTTTCTCATCAGTTTAGCCCACACTTAGAATTTGTTTAACACTGGGGAGCTGAATTCAGAGATCGGGCTGCCATTTTGAAAGGGTGCCCCGATCTCTAAGTGAGCTGTAGGTCTCAACACCCCCCACCCATGGGCATTACCCCACACCCCCCAAGTGAGGGCACCCTGTGGCCCCCTTTCAGGCCCCCAAGCCCCCTTTCAGCACCACCTCCCTTCAAGGACCACCCGTCATTACCCCAACCTCACTGAGGACCCTACTTACCTGCCCTGCACACCTCTACCCTTCAAACCCCCTCCATCTTTATTTCCCCCTCAAGTCTTGACCATTGGCAGTGCCACTGTACTACCTGGGTACCCTTCACAGCCACCATGGCACACAGGCAGTGCCAGCCAGGGTGGCAGTGTCAAGATGCCAGCTGGGCAGTGTCAAGGTGCCCACGTACCAGGGGTTCACCCTGCACTGACCCTAACCACCCAGTGGTCTCTGATAGCTCAGGATACCGCTTGGGTGCCATCACGTGGACCAGCATTGATTGGCGCCCGGCTACAGCCTCCCTGGGGAGGCCGGAGAATTGAGGGAGGCCAGTGTATCCCAGGTGAGTAGACCCACCACCAGGAGTGTCATTTGATTCCGCCCCTTTTGGGTGGAATTCTGAATCCGATGCCTTGCAGGACTTGGGTGAATCCTGCGAGGCAGGGAGGCTGCCGGGTACTGGCTGCATTATGCTCTCTCTCTCGAGCACAACGTTCTTCCCTCACTGGCTCTGCATAAATTCAAAGCCCGTGTATCTGTTGCAAAAAAAGGTAGAAGCTGGCAAACCAGTAAAGCAATTTTACAGAGAACATACTGATATCCAAGGAAGAGAAAGACTGTTATGATATAAGAATATAATAAATAGGAGCATGATTAGACCATGTATATGATTGCTTGAGCCTGCTCCGCCATTCAATCAATGTCTGACTTTCTACCTGAATTCTACTTTCCCGTCCACTCCCATATTCTTTGCTTGCATGCAAGAGTGTACTCAGGACACTAACGTCTCCAGGGCAGCACAATGGCGCAGTGTTAGCACTGCTGGCTCTTGGCGCCGAGGTCCCAGGTTCGATCCCGGTTCTGAGTCACTGTCCATGTGGAGTTTGCACATTCTCCTCATGTTTGCGTGGGTTTCGCCCCCTAAACCCAAAGATGTGCAGGGTAGGCAGATTGGCCACGCTAAATTGCCCCTTTGAAAAAATGAATTGGGTACTCTAAATTTATAAAACAAAATACATTAAATTAACTTAAAAGTTGCTGTTTAGGTTAAAAAAAGGTGAGTTTTCAATCAGCTTTTAACAGAGGTTCTACTTGCAGCTGCAGCTTGTTAATTAGTTAATTGGATTAAGCCAGTTTTCAGAGGCAGTAGTCAGACCGTATAAAGATGAGCCAGTTTACAATGCTGACTTTGTTTGCACTTGAGTGCTGAATTTGTATGCTTTGGAATGTTAAAGTGAGAGTTTGGTGACTGAGGGAATTACGTGAGGAGGGAGCAAGGTGCCCCTTTCATTTGATTTCCTACATTTCTTCAAAGAGCATGAAGGGAACCAGGAGTTTATAGAGAGTTCAGCTGACTGGGAGCAGAGTCGGAGGGCGGAGTTCCAGTTGGTTCACAGGGCAGCTACATTCTGTAAGGTAAGAGTTGTTTGGGATGATCTACCGGGGGAAGGCCCCAGTGGTCAGGTCTCTGGCACGGAGCCTGGCTCTGTGGATCAGAAGGGAAGGGGGGAAGAATAGCAAAGCAATAGTGATAGGAGGCTCAATGGTTAGGGGAACGGATAGGAGATTCTGTGGTCGCAAACGAGACTCCCGGAAGGTATGTTGCCTCCCGGGTGCCAGGGCCAGGGATGTCTCGGATCTAGTCTACAGGATTCTTAAGGGGGAGGGGGAGCAACCAGAAGTCGTGATGCGCATAGGCACCAACGGCATAGCTAAGAAAAGGGATAAGGATCTTGAAAGTGATTTTAGGGAGTTAGGTTGGAAGCTGAAGAGCAGGACAAGCAGAGTAGTATCTCAGGATTGCTACCGGTGCCACTTGCAAGTGAGGCAAGGAACAGAGAGCGAGTGCAACTGAACACGTGGCTACAGGACTGGTGCAGGAGGGAAGGCTTCAGATATGTGGATCGTTGGGATATCTTCTGGGGAAAGTGGGACCTGTACATGAAGGACGGATTGCACCTAAAAAGGAGGGGCACCAATATCCTGGGTGGGAGGTTTGCTAGAGCTCTTCGGGAGGGTTTAAACTAATTTGGCAGGGGAACAGGAACCAGAGCTATGGATCCGAGGATAGGGTAGCTGTTGAACAGGTAGAAATAGTATGCAGCGAGTCTGTGAGGAAGGATAAACAGTTGATAGGGCAAAGTTGCACTACGCGGAATGGGTTAAAGTGTGTCTGTTTCAATGCAAGGAGTGTCAGGAATAAGGGAAATGAACTTAGAGCATGGATCAGTACTTGGAACTACGATGTTGTGGCTTTTACGAAGACATGGATTTGACAGGGGCAGGAATGATTGTCAGATGTTCCGGGGTTTAGATGTTTTCAGAAGAATAAGGAGGGAGGTAAAAGAGGAGGGGGTGTGGCACTGTTAATTAGGGAGTGCACCACAGCTACAGAAAACGAGTAATTGAGGAGGGTTTGTCTACTGAGTCAGTATGGGTGGAAGTCAGAAACAAGAAAGGAGCAGTCACTTTATTGGGAGTTTTCTATGGACCCCCCAATAGTAGCAGAGAAATAGAGGAACAGATTGGGCGGCAGATTTTGGAAAGGTGCAGAAATAAGAGTTGTTGTCATGGGTGACTTCAACTTCCCTCATATTGACAGGAACCTCCTTACTGCAAATGGTTTGGATGGTGCAATTTTTTTCAGGTGTGTACAGGACGGTTTCGTGACTCAATATGTAGATAGGCCGACTAGGGGGAGGCCATATTGGACTTGGTGCTAGGCAACGAACCAGGCCAGGAGTCAGATGTCTTGGTGGGAGAGCATTTTGGTGACAGTGACCACAACTCCTTGACATTTACTATAGTCATAGGGATAGGAACACACAATATGGGAAGGTATTTAATTGGGGGAGGGGAAATTATACTGCTATTAGACAGGAGCTGAGGAGCACAAAGTGGGAACAATTGTTCTTGGAGAAATGCACAACAGTAATGTGGGGGTTGTTTGAGGAGCACTTGCTGCGAGTGCTGGATAGTTTTGCCAGACTGAGACGAGGAAGGAATGGTAAGGTGAAGGATCCTTGGATGACAAGACGAGGAAGGAATGGTAAGGTGAAGGAGCCTTGGATGACAAGAGAAGTGGAGCTTCTAGTCAAGAGGAAGAAGGAAGCTTACATAAGGTTGAGGAAGCAAGGATCTGGCACGGCTCTAGAGGGTTACAAGGTAGCCAGGAAGGAACTCAAAAATGGACTTGGGAGAGCTAGAAAGAGGCATGAAAAAGCCCTGACAGGAAGAATTAGGGAAAACCCCAAGGCATTCTACATTTATGTGAGAAATGAGAGGATGATCAGAGTGAGAGTAGGGCCGATCAGGGATAGTGGAGGGAACTTGTCCCTAGAGTCTGAGGAGGTAGGGGAGGCCCGAAATAAATATTTTGCTTCAGTGCTCACTAGAGAGAGGGACCATGCTGCTCATGAGAACAGTGTGAATCAGGTTAATAGACTCGACCAGGTTGATATTAAGAAGAAGGCCTGTACTGTGCTGTACTGTTTTATGTTCTATCAACGTCCCTTTGGGATAGATAATTCCAAAGATTCCCAACCTTCTGAGTGAAGCAATTTTGTTTCATCTCAGAGGACCCCTTTATCCTGTGGCAATACCTCATCTTCTATCCTCCCAGGTAGGGGAAAACAACTTATCCAAGATTTTGAGAAGTTTCAATGTGATCACTTCTCATTCTTTTAATCTCCAGAGGGTATACTCCCAATTTACTCAGGCTTTCATCATAGGACATCCCTCTTATTCCAGGAGCAATCTAGTGAATCGTTGCTGTATTGCCTCCAATGCAAGTATATCCATCATCAAATATGAAGACAAAAACTTCACACAGTATTCCAGGTGTACTCTCACCGAAACCCTGTACAAATGTAGGAAGACATCCTTAGTCTTGACCTTCAATCCCCTTACATTAACAGCCAATATGTCATTTGGCTTATTATTTGCATGCAGATCGCCCTAAAAATCAATAATTAACATCTTTTAAGAATATTTTGCTTTTCTATTTTTTTTTTCAGTAAATCTTAGAGTACCCAATACATTTTTTCCAATTAAGGGGCAATTTAGCGTGGCCAATCCACCTACCCTGCACATCTTTGGGTTGTGGGGGAGAAACTCACATAAACACAGGGAGAATGTGCAAACTCCACACGGACAGTGACCCAGAGCTGGGATTGAACCTTGGACTTGGTGCCGTGAGGCAGCAATGCTATCCACTGCGTCACCGTGCTCCCTCCCCGCTTTTCTATTCTCACTAGCAAATAAAGACCCTTACACTTCCCACTCATAATACTCCACCTGCCACTTTGTTTACCACTGACTTACCCTGTCTAGATCTCTTCACAGAATCTCTGTGTCCTCCTCACATCTTACATTCCCACCTAACTTTATATTCTAGGAAAACTTGGATACATTACTCTCTGGGTGTGTTTTCCAGTGGCAGAGGAGGCTCGCCTCTGTTCCACCATCAGGATCTTAATCCTGCTGGTGTCTATAGCATTTTGTATGGCTCACCCATCCGCCGCCGGAGAACCCATCATGCAGGATGTCGCCTTTGGCAGAAGATCCTGCTGGCAGGAAATGCAGGAAAATTGCACGCTCTGTTTCTAATTCATTATGAGCCATTAAATCTCATTGGTCTTGTAATTCAGAGTGTTTGGGGTGGCATTTGTCGCATAGTTTCAGAGTGTGGTATGTTCAACCACAGGTCACCTATTGGTATATTGGACTGTGAACTCACTGTGAACATTAGAATATAAGGTGGATTTTGTAACTTCTTATCCTTACAAATCTGTATATATCTGTAATGGTATCGGTGTGATTCTCCAATAATGGGGCTAAGTCCCCACGCCTGCAAAAAAACACGCGCGAATCACTCTGGACATACCTGGAGAAAGTACAGAGTGATTCTCCTACCTGGAGGGGACTAGCAGGGCCCGGAGTACTCCTCACAGCTCCAGCTGCCGATACGGGGTCCTGCACTTCCAGTCTGGGGTCCGCACATGCACCAGGCGGCGGCCTATGTTGGCCGCCCCACGCGACATGGCCAACCCACACCACGGACTGGCACCAAGAAGGTAGGTCCCCCCCAGATTGCGTGCGCCCACGGATTGGTGGCCCCTGATCGATAGCCTGGCCGTCCTGGAGGCACCCCCTGCCCCACATGAATGATCCCCCCGCCCCGCACCAGGGTGGCTGCGGACTGAGTCCGCAGCAACCATGCCAAGTGCCCGCCAGGTGGAACCATGAGAGAACCACGCCGGCGAGAACGTGGAGAATCCCCGCGGGGGCTGTTTCAATGGTCCCCGACCGACGCCGCGCGACCGCGTGCGCCCAATTGGCGGCGGTTCTCCGGGGACTGGAGAATCGCAGGAGTGGCATCGATCCGATCTCCGGTTTGAGGCCTATTCTCCACTCCCACACTGAGTGCGATTTTGGCACGGAGGCTCCGAGAATCCCGCCCAATGACTCTGTTTAGGTGAGATTTAGGGTGGGATTCCCCCACAGTAAGTTGTCTTGTGGTGGAGGTGGCCTGCCGTTAGCTGGTGACAGTGACTTCCACTCCCACCTCTGTCAACGGTTTTTCACGTTGTTCATAGCGTGTGCTGCCGGGAAACCTGCAGCAGGGCTCAACATTGGCGGGACCGTAAGATCCCACCAGCGGGAATGACCGGAAAATTTCAGCCCACTTTTCAAGTGTTATTCCTGAAGCTAATGGTGCGATCTTAACAACTGGGTTTGGTTTTAGAAATTTACCAAAACCTATTCAGTATCCTTAACATCTTTCTGTACGCACTGCTCTTCTGAATTATAGACATGCATTTGTATTTACTATTATCAATTTAAAAAAAAATATATATATATATATATACTACATCTTCTATGTTTTTAACCACACACCTGGTTGGACAGTTGGTATTGCAGTTGGGTCAACAATGTATTGCACTGCATTCCATTCCAGCAGGAAACCTTTTCCATTTATAGTGGCATCACTAATAAACTGAACCGTCAGGGTGCTGCCAGTGGATGACACTGCTGGAGGCAGTTCAAAGCCGCAGTATCTTCCTATGAGGCGTGCATGCACATTAGGGCCATCAAAGAACTAGAACCAGAACCAGAGAAATACAGCATATTATTCTCATAGCCCAATTGCTAATAAAACTACTGGATAGAAATATGAGCTGATTTTCCACATCAATGCTGAAGGATAAAAATATAAATAAAACTTATGTCTTTCTTCTAGTAACTGCATCTACTTGTCTCCTATTTTCTAAAATGTTTTTATTTCCCATCTCTCTGCTTTTCTGTTTGGTTTTGTCTCCATTTCCTCTGTGTCTCTCACATACTTTTTCTCACTGCCTGCTCTTTCTCACTACCTGCTCTATCTCTTTCTTATTCTTCCTCTTTTTATCTTTATATAGTATCTCCGTGCCTCTGCCACTTTTGGATATCTTATTCTCTCTCTGGTACCAGTGTGTTTGTCGGTACATCTCCCAGTTCCATTTTCTTCCTCACTCTGTAAGCCTTTCACACATTTTCCATTTCTTTATTTCTGCGTAACACTTTCTTTTACAATCCTCCAGTCTCCCTCCTTTTCTTTATGGATCTCCTATGGAAGCCAAGATGCAGATTGAAGTACTCTTGTTTCAGTCATCAGGCTAATCTTTAGAAGAGTTTGATCACCTTGCAAACACATCAGTCAGATTACGGACTGGGAATTCAATCTCATTCCTTATACTGCCCATTGCCATCCAATAAATTTACTTTCTTTAGACTTTGAAGTTGTCTCTAGGAGTACTGGGGGAAAGTTTCAATCTTGATGTCTATTCTTCTGAAGCAGCAGTACAGTGCTACTGAGAGGAAAACATGAGGTTTGCCAGAACTATACAATCCATAGAATCCTTTCTGTGCTGAAGAAGGCTATTCAGCCCATCAAGTCTACACTGACCCTCTGAAAGAGAAACCTAACTTGGCCTATGCCCCTGTCCTATTCCCATTCCCCCACATCTTTGGATCCCCCAAAGTATTATCATGGAGTTCACCTGACCTACAACTTTTAATAGAATTTGGTTTTGGGGAACACAAGGGCCCACTTTACAGGTGTGATGCAACAGACAACTAAGAGTATTTTTAAACAAAAACAATGTTTATTCAATGAACCCAGTTAAGATTTTATAAACATACAGTGAACATCTGAACAACCATCAATTCAAATACCCCCCCCCCCCAAAAAAAAGAATACAGTACTCTAAGACATCCATAAGGCAAACACCCTTTTTACAGAAGGACAGCAGGTTTAAATTCTCTACTGAGAGCAGTTACCATTTTGAAATCATCAAATGAACATACTTTAGCTTGCAGGGATTCATACACATATTGCTGTGACTGCAGCTTCTCCAAATCTAAAACAAAACTAAACAGAGCCACAAAGCAGCTATTCAGCTCAAAATGAAAGTGAAAGACAGCTCAGCTCCACCCACACTCTGACATCACTACTGCCATTTGAGAACACACATTTCTTAAAGGGACTCTTACATAACACCTCTCCCCAAGAAAAAAAATCAACCATCAACTTCAAGGTGGTTTCATTTTTCACCTTTTCACTTTCCGTTAAGAAATATTGACAGTAAAGATAGTTTGTGTCCAACAGAACAAACACGGAAACATTTAAAATGACATAGTCCATTTTAGTTCTTCTTCCTGTAACCCTTCATCACATTTGTGACAAAGCATAGGCTATCACATTTTCCCGTCCTGCCACATGTATTATGTTTAAATGAAATGGCTGTAACAATAAACTCCATCGAAACAGTCTTGCATTGTTACTCCGGAATCGCTCCAAAAACGTCAATGGATTATGATCAGTATATATCATTGTGTCAGACTGATTGCTGGTCACAAATTTGAACATGTTGCAATGCCAGTACCAAGCTCAAAGTCTCCTTCTCAATCATTGAATCCTTCCTTTGGTGAGAATTCAATTTCTTTGAAAAATAACCAATAGGCTGCTCAAGTCCTTCGTCGTCGCCTTGTAGAAGCACCGCACCTACGCCCATATCACTCGCATCAACAGCCACTTTAAATGGTTTTGTGTAATTTGGGATGGCTAACACAGGAGCAGTGGTTAACACAGCCTTCAGGCCGTCAAATGCCTGCTGACACTCCGCTGTCCACTTAAATTTGTTACGCTTCTTGAGCAAGTCCGACAGTGGAGCAACCACACTGCTAAAGTTCAGCACAAATTTCCGGTAAAATACAATCATACCAAGAAATCACATTATTTTCCTTTGTGTCAAGGGTATTGGAAACTCCCCAATAACTTTTGTTTTCACATCCCTTGTGACCATTCGACCCTGTCCGATTGTATGGCCAAGGAAGGTGACTTGGCCTTTTCCAAATTAACTTCCTGGCTAGGTTTACCACCAAACCCGCCTCCTGAAGTCAAACAAATAAATCCATCAGATGTTCTTTCCATGTCTGGCTAAAAATGACCAGATCATCGACATATACCGCACAATTGGGTAATCCGGAAACAACTTTGTTAGTTAACCGTTGAAATGTGGCTGGGGTGTTTTGCATGCCAAATGGAATAACTTTGAATTGGTATATACCATCTGGAGTCACAAAAGCTGAAATCTCCTTTGCCCTTTTGGATAAAGGTACCTGCCAGTAACCTTTTAAGTAAATCCAGTTTGGAAATAAAAGCGGATTGTCCCACCTTCGCAATGCAATCCTCCAAGCGTGGGATGGATAAGAGTCCGTTCTTGTAACTGCATTAACCTTTCTATAGTCCACACACAACCATTGCGTACCGTGTGGTTTAGGTACCATCACTATGGGTGAGCTCCGTTGGCTGCAGCCCACTTCAATCATGCCATTTTCAAGCATACTTTCAGTCTATTTGTTAACCTGTGCCAATTTTAAAGGGTTAAGTCTATATGGATGTTGTTTTCCCACCTCTGCATCATGTATAGCCATTTTAGTGCTTCCCAACTTATCTCCACAAACCTGCCCATGCGATATCAATAATTCTTTCAGGTCATTTTGTTTTTCCTCCGGAACGTAACTCAACAATTTATCCCAATTTTTAAGAACATCCTCGTTTTCCAATTTAATTTGAGGTATGTCAAATTCACAGTCATCTGGATTTGGTTTGTCACTTTGAGTTAGAATCATTAAAACCTTCTCCATTTGCTCCCCTTCCCTTTCAAAAGTACCTCTTAAGCATATTCACTTGACACGTGGTGAGTTTTCCTTCTATCCGGTGTTCGTACTACATAATTCACCTCACTTAATTTCCTTTCAATCTGATAAGGCCCACAAAATCTTGCTTTAAAAGGTTCACCTACCACTGGTAACAATACTAAAACTTTATCTCGACAGGCAAAACTACGAACTTTGGATTTCTTGGCCGTTACCCATTTCATCACATGTTGTGCAACTTTTAAATTTTATCTAGCCAATTTCCCTGCTCTATTTAATCGTTCCCTAAAATTTGACATGCAATCCAATAATGTAATTTCCGATTTCTCACTCACCAATTTTTCCTGAATCAATTTAAGTGGTCCTCTTACCTCATGACCAAAAGGTAGTTCAAAAGGACTGAATTTAGTTGACTCATTAGGTGTATCCCTAATTGCAAACAGTACAAATGGAATTCCTTTATCCCAATACTCTGGATAATCTTGACAATGAGCCCCCAACATTGTCTTTAATGTCTGATGTCACCTTTCTAACGCTCCCTGTTACGCAGTTGATTTAAAGTGTTTTATTCCTAAGCTATCCATGACTTCTTTCAATAACTTTGAGGTAAAATTTGATCCTTGCTCCGATTGTATTTCTGTGGGTAGTTCATATCTAGTAAAGAATTTAAGTAACTCCTCCACAATCTTTTTAGCTGTAATATTGCATACTGGAATGGCCTCTGGAAACCTAGTAGACACATCCATTATAGTCAAAAGATATTGATTCCCACTTTTTGTTTTAGGAAGCGGTCCTATGCAATCAATTAGTACCCTTGTAAAAGGTTCCTCAAATGTAAAAGGTTCCTCAAATGCTATTAAGGGTGCTGATTTTGTCACTGCATGAGGTTTCCCTATCACTTGACATGTGTGACATGATCAACAAAATTTAACTACATCTTTATGTAGTCCAGGCCAATAAAAATGTTTTTGGATTTTTGCTTAAGTTGTCCTTACTCAAAATGACCTCCCATTGTGCTACTTGCAACACCTCCTTTCTATACCATCCCAGCAATACCACTTGAAGAATTTCTGCCCACTTTTCACTTTTCATCCGCTGCATATGTAAAGGTCTCCATTTTCCATTGAAGATATCATTTTTATGGTAATAACACTCTGGTATACACTCCGATTCCTCTTCCCTGTATGCTTTCTGTTGTAACTCCACCAATTTTCCTGAACTGAAAATATCCGCCTCATCCTCCAACTGTTCTTTTCCAACCATCTGATCAAAAATCATTTCTGATAATTGCACTTCAACTTTATCTTCAGTCTTGGATTTCTCCTCTTGTCTTAACCTGTGACTTTGTGACCTTGTTACTACACAATCCAGAAAAATCCCAGGATATTCGTCCTTCAACACTTCAGTTGTCTGGTTTTCCACTGGCATATCAACCACAGTAGGCATCACTCCCACCTATTATCCAGCGATATCAGTCCCCAAGATAAACTATTCCTGGACAAGATAGTTTCTCTATTACTCCTACTACTACTGCACACTCTTCACTGGACTTTCCAACCTTACCTTATATAATGAACACTACCCTTCTCCCCTTGAATTCCACATATTACCACCTTTTCTGACAACATTCCTCCCAAACTACATAACCCCTCATCTCTTACCATCAAAAATTGACTAGCTTCCATATCTCTTAAAATTGTGACTTCTTTACCTGCCCCTCCTGATACACATGAGTAAACTTTACTCACACAAGTAAAGGCTTTAAAGAGATCTGGCACCTTCCTATCAATCACCTCTTGATCAGGCTGTACAATCGTTTGCACCTTGTTTACTTCACTGGGATTTCCTTTCCCACTTTAACAAACCCCACTGTCTTATCCTGTTTTACCACATCAGCCTTCCCAGTGCTTTTCTTCCACCACCAACACTGACTTTACATGGCCTAGTTTATTACAGTGAAAACATTTGAAACTTTTCATGTCTCTTCCACCCTCCTGGATTTCTTTTTTAATCTGAGGTACACTCTCCTTATTATCTCCCATCAGGTCACCTTTACCTTTACCACTTGAGTATTTCTCATGTCCCCAGTTTCTATCCCTCACAGGCTGAAACTGATGTCGGAAACCAAGCTTTGATTTATGAACTAATTCATAATCATCTGCCATTTCTGCTGCTAATCTCACTGTTTTAACCCTCTGCTCTTCCACATGAGTTCTCACTACATCAGGAATTGAATTTTTAAACTCCTCAAAGTATAATTTCTCTGAGAGCTTCATACGTTTGGTCTATTTTCAAAGCCCTTATCCACCTATCAAAATTACTCAGCTTGATTCTTTCAAACTCCATGTATGTTTGACCAGGTTATTTCCTTTAAATTTCTAAACCTTTGTCTGTAGGCTTCAGACACTAGTTCATATGCACCAAAGATGGATTTTTTCACCTCCTCATACGTCTCAGATACCTCCTCTGATAGTGATGCAAACACTTCACGAGCTCTACCTACCAACTTTGTTTGAATCAGTAATAACCACATGTCCTGTGGCCATTTCACTTGTTTAGCCTCCTTCTAAAATGAACTGAAAAAGGCTTCTACCTTCTTCTCATCAAACCTTGCCAATGCGTGGACATATTTAATTAGATCCCCACCAAGACTTCGACTACAAAGCTCACTTTACCCTCATCACTCTCCTCCAACTATACGTTTCCCTTTATATCCGCCAATTTTAGCTGACTGTCATGTTTCATGGCCATTTTCTGAAGTTCAAACTCTCTCATATTATTTTTCCCTGATCTGTATCTCCCTTTCTCTTTCTTTTTTTGTTCTGCGAGGGCCATTCTTTCTTTTCTCCTTTCTTCTCTCTCCTTTTATTTTTCCTCTCTATCGTATTCAAGCTGCCTTAATTCTTTTTCATGTTCAAGTTGCTTAATCTGCAACTGAATATTTGCCATTTCCAATGAGTCAGACTGTATCTCAGGCATTTTTAAATGCTCAGCTACCACGGTAAGTACCTCTTTTTGCATGCTGTCGGGTAACGTTAACTGCAATGTTTTTGCCAAATCTAAAAGCCTTTTTTTAGTCTCTGTTCGTAAGGTACTGCGTGTGACCTTATCCACCCCCAAAAACATCAGAGCCTTTGAAAGAGCCATTATCCACAACACACTCCCTACTTAAACTGAAATACCACACCTGAAAAGCAACCACAAATATGCTCACCCAGCACTGTCTTTTAAGTTCACTAAGCCACCCAATAGATAGACTTTTATCCCTCTCGAGCCCCCAATTTGTTATGGTCCAGGGTTTATGGAACCCCAAACTGTATCATGGAGTTCACCTGACCCACAAATTTTAATAGATTTTGGTTCTGGGGAACACAAGGGCCCACTTTACAGATGTGATGCAATAGACAACTCAGAGTATTTTTAAACAAAAACAATGTTTATTCTATGAACCCAGTTAACATTTTATAAACATACAGTGAACATCTTAGCAACCATCAATTCAAATACAACCCCCAAAGATTACAGTACTCTTTAAGACATCCATAAGACAAAAACCCTTTTTCCAGAAGGACAGCGGGTTTAATATTCTCTACTGAGAGCAGTTATCACTTTGAAATCACCAAATGAACATTCTTTAGGTTGAACAATTAGAACAATTTCCATCCACTACCACTCTCCTCCTTCATGGCTGAACTCATTCTATCTCTCAACAACTTCTCCTTTAACTCATCTCACGTTCTCCAAATCAAAGGTGTAGCAATGGGTACCCGCATGGGTCCTAGCTACACTTGCCTTTTTATGGGGTATGTGGAACATTCCTTGTTCCAAGCCTATCCGGGCCCCCTCCCACAACTCCTTTACTGATAGAACATAGAACAGCACAGAACAGGCCCTTAGGCCCTCTATGTTGTGCCGAGCATGGTCCGAAACCAAGATCAAGCTATCCCACTCCCTGTCATTCTGGTGTGCTCCATGTGCCTATCCAATATCCGCTTGAAAGTTCCTAAAGTGTCCGACTCCATTATCACAGCAGGCAGTCCATTCCACACCCTAACCACACTCTGAGTAAAGACCCTTTCTCGGACATCCCTCTATCTCCCACCCTGAATCTTATAGTTATGCCCCCTTGTAACAGCTACATCCACCCGAGGAAATAGTCTCTGAACATCCACTCTATCTATCCCCCTCATTATCTTATAAACCTCTATTAAGTCGCCTCTCATCCTCCTCCGCTCCAAAGAGAAAAGCCCTAGCTCCCTCAACCTTTCCTCATAAGATCTATCCTGCAAACCAGGCAACATCCTGGTAAATCTCCTTTGTACCCTTTCCAATGCTTCCACGTCCTTCCTATAGTGAGGTGACCAGAACTGCACACAATACTCCAAATGTGGTCTCACCAGGGTCATTTTTAGTTGCAGTATAACCCCACAGCTCTTAAACTCAAGCCCCCTGTTAATAAACGCTAACACACTATAAGCCGCCTTCACGGCTCTATCCGCTTGAGTGGCAACCTTCAGAGATCTGTGGACATGAACCCCAAGATCTCTCTGTTCCGCCACATTCCTCAGAACACTGCCGTTGACCTTGTAATCCGCATTCAAATATTTTCTACCAAAATGAATCACCTTGCACTTATCAGGGTTAAACTCCATCTGCCATTTTTCAGCCCAGCTCTGCATCCTATCAATGTCTCTTTGCAGCCTACAACAGCCCTCCACCTCATCCACTACTCCACCAATCTTGGTGTCATCAGCAAATTTACAGACCCACTCTTCAGCCCCCTCCTCCAAGTCATTGGTAAAAATCACAAATAGCAGAGGACCTAGCACTGATCCATGTGGTACACCGCTGGTAACTGGTCTCTAGTCTGAACATTTTCCATCCACCACCACCCTCTGTCCGCTATGTGATAGCCAGTTACTTATCTAATTGGCCAAATTTCCCTCTATCCCACACCTCCTTACTTTCTTCATGAGCCGACCATGGGGAACCTTGTCAAACGCCTTACTGAAATCCATGTATATGACATCAACTGCTCTACCTTCATCTACACACTTAGTTACCTCCTCAAAGAATTCAATCAAATTTGTGAGGCAAGACCTACCCTTCACAAATCCGTGTTGACTATCCCGGATTAAGCTGAATCTTTCCAAATGGTCATAAATCCTATCATTCAGGACCTTTTCCTTCATCTTACCGACCACCAAAGTAAGACTAACTAGCCTATAATTACCAGGGTAATTCCTATTCCCTTTCTTGAACAGAGGAACAACATTCTCCACTCTCCAGTCCTCTGGCACTATCCCCGTGGACAGTGAGGACCCAAAGATCAAAGCCAAAGGCTCTGCAATCTCATCCCTTGCTTCCCAAAGAATCCTTGGATATATCCCATCTGGCCCAGGTGACTTGTCGACCCTCAGGTTTTTCAAAATTGCGAATACATCCTTCCTCAGAACATCTACCTCCTCCAGCCTACCCACCTGAATCACACACCCATCCTCAAAAACATGGCCCCTCTCCTTTGTGAACACTGAAGAAAAGTATTCATTCAACGCCTCTCCTATTTCTTCTGACTCCATGCACAAGTTCCCATTACTGTCCTTGACCAGCCCTACCCTCACCCTGGTCATTCTTTTATTTCTCACATAAGAGTAAAAGGCCTTTGGGTTTTCCTTGATCCGACCTGCCAAGGACTTCTCATGACCCACTCCTAGCTCTCCTAAGCCCTTTTTTCAGCTCATTCCTTGCTACCTTGTAACCCTCAAGCGACCCGACTGAACCTTGTTTTCTCATCCTTACATACTCTTCCTTTTTTCTCTTGACAAGACATTCAACCTCTTGTGAACTATGGTTCCCTCACATGGCCATTTCCTCCCTTCCTGACAGGGACATGCCGACCAAGGACATGCAGTATTTGTTCCTTGAATAAGCTCCACTTTTAATTTGTGCCTTACCCTGACAGTTTCTGTTCCCATCTTATGCTCCCTAATTCTTGCCTAATCGCATCATAATTACCCCTCCCCCAATTATAAACCTTGCCCTGCTGTATGACCCTATCCCTCTCCATTGCAATAGTGAAATACACCAAATTGTGGTCACTATCTCCAAAGTGCTCTCCCACAAACAAATCTAACACTTGGCCCGGTTCATTACCCAGTACCAAATCCAATGTGGCCCCCCCCCTGTTGTCGGCCAATCCACATATTGTGTCAGGAAACCCTCCTGCACACTCTGTACAAAAACTGCCCCATCCGAACTGTTCGAACTATAGAGGTTCCAATCAATATTTTGAAAGTTAAAGTCACCCATGACAACTTCCCTGAGACCTCCACACTTATCCATAATCTGATTTGCAATTTCTTACTCCACATCTCTATTACTATTTGGGGGCCTATAGAAAACTCCTAACTGATACATTGATGACTATTTTGGTGCCGCGTCATGCTCTCACCCGGACCTGGAAAAATTCATCAACTTCGCTTCCAGTTTCCACCCCTCCATCACTTTCACCTGATCCATCTCAGGCACTTCCCTTCCCTTCCTTGATCTTTCTGTCTTCATTTCCGGCAATAGACTATCCACTAATATCCACTACAAGCCCACTGTCTCCCACAGCTATCTGGACTACAGCTCTTCGCACCCTACACCCTGTAAGGACTCCATCCCTTTCTCTCAACTCCTTCGCCTCTTCGCCTCCGGCGCATTTGTTCCGATGATGCCACTTTCCAAAATGGTGCTTCGAAAGTGTGTTCCTTCTTCCTCAACCGTGATTTCCCACCTACAGTTGTGGACAGGGCCCTCAACAGTGTGCGGTCCATCTCCAGCGCCACAACCCTCGCCCCCTCCATTCCCTCCCAGAACAAGGATAGAGTCCCCCTCGTTCTCACATTTCATCCCACCAGCCTCTGTATACAAAGCACAATCCTCCGCCATTTTCGCCAACTCCAGCGTGATGCCACCACCAAACACATCTTCCCTTCACTCCCTCTGTCAGCATTCCGCAGAGACCGTTCCCTCCGAGACAATCTAGTCCACTCCTCCACCATAGCCAGTACCTCTCCCATCACCCATGGCACCTTCCCATGCAATCGCAGAAGGTGTAACACCTGCCCCTTTACATCTTCCATGCTTAACATCCCAGGCCCAAAACACTCATTCCAGGTTAAGCAGCATTTCGCTTACATCTCTTCCAATTTGGTCTACTGCATTTGCTGCTCCCAATGTTGTCTCCTCTATATTGGAGAGACTAAACGCAGACTGGGTTATCGCTTTGCTGAGCATCTTCGGTCTGTGCGCATTCAGGACCCTGATCTTCCCGTTGCTTGCCATTTTAACACAAGACCCTGCTCCCATGCCCACATGTCTGTTCTTGGCCTGCTGCAATGTTCCAGTGAAGCGCGACGCAAACTGGAGGAACATCATCTTCCGGTTCGGCACGTTACAGCCTTCCGGCCTGAACATCGAATTCAACAACTTCAGATGATCAGCTCTACCCCACCTCGATCCATTTGTTTTCATTTCATTTTAACTGTCTTTTACCATTTCTTTCTTTCTTAATATATATTTAATCCCCCCCCCCCCCCAAATCTTATCCACCTTTCCTTCACCTTTCTCCTCTTTGCTTCCCCTCCCCCCACATCTACAGTTCATCCTCTGATGTTAGTTTCCCTGTTGTTTGACCTTTCACATCTGTTGTCCTCTCTGGGGACTGCCATTATCACTCTTTCCCCTCGGTTTCTGTGGCCATTGGCACCCGGTTTCCCTGAGTTTCTGTGGCTATGACTCCTCTTTCATTCTCTCTCCGCAGTATAAATATTTCCCACTTTCTCTGTCTGTTAGCTTTGACAAAGAGTCATCGGACTCGAAACGTTATCTCTTTTCTCTCCCTACAGATGCTGCCAGACCTGCTGAGATTTTCCAGCATTTTCTCTTTCGTTTCAGATTCCAGCATTTGCAGTAATTTGCTTTTATTCTTTAGCTTGCAGGGATTCATACACATCTTGCTGTGACTGCAGCTTCTCCAAATCTAAAACAAAACTAAACAGGGCCACAAAGCAGCTATTCAGCTCAAAATTAAAGTGAAAGACAGCCCAGCTCCACCCACACACTGACATCACTGCTGCCATTTGAGAACACACATTTCTTAAAGGGACTCTTGCATGACAAAGTGCAATTTAGCATAGCCAATCTACCTAAGCTGCACATCTCTGGACTGTGGGAGTGTGGTGAACCACTGTATTAGGGGATGTAAGGCAGGACCTGCACTACAGGTTCGCCGGTAGCCCCTGCCGGCTGGCTCCGCCCACTAAGAACTGTATAAGTATGCATGACCTCCATTGCCCTGTCATTTCGCCAGCTGCAGCGGGAGGCCACGCATCTGACTGCAATAAAGCCACAGTTGTACCTAATTTGTGTCTTTGTGCAATTGATCGTGCATCAATTTATTGCAGTCAGATTTTCCACAGAATGGATATCAGAATCAAACCCGATCGCCTGAAGCTGGATCCGCACTCGCCCGACGCCAGAAAAGACTTTACTCACTGGCTAGCATGTTTCGAGGCTTGCATCAATGCGGCGGACCCCACGCCAACGGAGGCTCAGAAGATAAACTTCCTGTACTCCAGACTGAGCTCCAGCGTGTTCCCGTTGATCCAAGATGCCACAACTTGCGCGAACGCAATGGAACTCCTTAGAGAACACTATACTCAGAAGGCGAACACGCTCTTCGCCAGGCATGTACTCGCCGCCTGCTCGCAACTACCTGGTGAGTCCATCAAAGTCTTCTGGCGCGCCCTAATTCCACTCGCCCAGGACTGTGACTGTCAGGCCGTTACGGCCGCTGAACACGCGAACCTCCTCATGCGCGATGCTTTCGTGACGGGGATTGCGTCGGACCACATCTGAGAACGATTAATGGAAGGGGCCACGCTCGAACTGGCGGAGACGAAAACCTTGGCGCTCTCCATGATGGTCGCATCCCGTAAAGTACAATCTTACCCCTCCCGCCGCGCTGCCCACCCTTCTATCCCTTCCTACCCCGCCGAAAACCTCCTCAGCTGGGGCCCTGCCTTCCCAATACACCTGCACCGCACGCCGATCCGCGCACCCCGGGGGTCCCCGCTGCTACTTCTGCAGTCAGCAGAACCACCCCCGCCAACACTGCCCGGCCTGCACTGCTGTTTGTAAATCCTGCAGTAAGAAGGGCCACTTCGCGGCTGTGTGCCAGGCCTGCGCAGTCGATGCGATCGAGCCCGCTATCGCCGCCTCCCCCACGCCAAACGCACAATGGGAGCCGCCATCTTCTGCTCCCGGGGCCATGTGCGACCAATGGGTGCCACCATCTTGTCCCCCTTTGGCCACGTGCGCCCCATGGGCGCCACCATCTTGTCCCAACCACGAAATGAGTGCACCATGGGTGCCGCCATCTTGTCGCCCACAGGGTCTCCGGACATCCCGAGATCGGAACCGCACACGCTCGCCACCCGAAGCATCTGACGGCTACCTGCAGCTCGCTTCGATGACACTGGACCAATCTCGCCCGCACAACCTGGCCACTGTGTCGACGATGGTGAAAATCAACGGCCACGCGACCTCGTGCCTGCTGGACTCCGGGAGCACCAAAAGCTTCGTACACCCAGATACGGTAAGGCGCTGCTCCCTCGCGGTCCATCCTGCCAATCAAAGGATCTCCTTAGCCTCCGGATCCCACTCAGTCCCGATCCGAGGCTTCTGTACAGTCACCCTCACTGTCCAGGGCATAGAATTTAGTAACTTCCACCTCTATGTCCTTCCTAATCTCTGCGCTGCACTCCTGCTGGGCCTGGAGTTCCAGTGCAATCTCCAGAGCCTCACCCTCAAATTCGGCGGGCCCTTACCCCCCACTTACCATTTGCGGCCTCGCGACCCTCGAGGTCGATCCCCCCTCCCTTTTTGCCAATCTAACTGCGAATTGCAAGCCCGTTGCCACCAGGAGCAGACGGCACAGCACCCAGCACAAGACCTTCATCAGGTCCGAAGTCCAGCGGCTGCTTAAGGAGGGTATTATCGAGGCCAGCAACAGCCCCTGGAGAGCACAAGTGGTTAAAACTGGGGAGAAACACAAGGTGGTCATGGACTACAGCCAGACCATCAATCGGTATATGCAGCTCCTCGCGTACCCCCTCCCACGCATATCTGATATGGTCAATCAGATTGCGCAGTACCGGGTCTTCTCAACAATTGACCTGAAATCCGCCTACCACCAGCTCCCCATCCGGAAGTCGGACTGGCCATACATGGCCTTCGAGGCGGGCGGTCGCCTCTACCACTTCCTTAGAGTCCCTTTCAGCGTCACAAATGGGGTCTCGGTCTTCCAAAGGGAGATGGACCGAATGGTTGACTGGTGCGATTTGCGGGCCAACTTTCCGTACTTAGATAATGTCACCATCTGCAGCCATGACCAGCAGGACCACTATGCCAACCTCGATAAATTCCTCCGCACTGCCACTCTTCTCAACCTGACCTATAACAAAGAAATGTGTGTTCAGCCCGACCCGGTTAGCCACTCTCGGCTATGTAGTCCAAAACTGACTTCTCGGGCCCGGGCCCGACCCCGGCCGCATACGCCCCCTCATGGAGCTTCCCCTCCCCCACTGCCCCAAGACCCTCAAACGCTCCCTGGGGTTCTTTTCCTACTACGCCCAGTGGGTCCCAAACTATGCGGACAAGGCCCGCCCACTCATTCAGTCCATCCAATTCCCCCTCGCGGCCGAGGCACAACACACTTTCACCCGCATCAGAGCAGACATCGCCAAGGCCGGGATGCACGCAGTGGACGAGTCGAAGTAGAAAGTGATGCTTCAGACGTCGCCCTTGCCGCCACTCTAAACCAGGCAGGCAGACCCGCGGCATTCTTTTCCCGCACCCTTCATGCCTCTGAAATTCGACACTCATCCGTCGAAAAAGAGGCCCAGGCTATCGTTGAAGCTGTGCGGCATTGGAGGCATTACCTGGCCGGCAGGAGATTCACTCTCCTCACTGACCAACGGTCGGCAGCAATCATGTTCAACAATACACAGCGGGGCAAGATCAAAAATTATAAAATCTTGCGGTGGAGAATCAAGCTCTCCACCTATAATTACGAGATTTTGTATCACCCCGGTAAACTCAACGAGCCCCCAAACGCCCTCTCCCGAGGTACATGTGCCAGCGCACAAGTGGACCAACTCCGGGCCCTACACGACAGCCTTTGTCACCTGGGGGTCACTTGATTGTACCATCTGGTCAAAGCTCGCAATCTGCCCTTCTCCGTCGAGGAAGTAAGGACAATCACCAGGGACTGCCAGGTCTGTGCAGAGTGCAAACCGCACTTCTACCGGCCAGACCGTGCGCGCCTGGTGAAGGCTTCCCACCCCTGTGAACGCCTCAGCGTGGATTTCAAAGGGCCCCTCCACTCCACCGACCATAACACGTACATTCTCAGTGTGGTCGATGAGTACTCCAGATTCCCCTTCGCCATCCCATGCCCTGATATGACATCTGCCACCGTCATCAAAGCCCTCAACACCATCTTCGCTCTGTTCAGTTTCCCCAATTACATCCACAGTGACAGAGGATCCTCATTCATGAGCGATGAGCTGCGTCAGTTCCTGCTCAGCAGGGGTATAGCCTCCAGCAGGACGACCAGCTACAACCCCCAGGGAAACGGGCAAGTAGAACAGGAGAATGGGACGGTTTGCAGGGCCGTCCAGCTGGCCCTACGGTCCAGGAACCTCCCAGCCTCTCGCTGGCAGGTGGTCCTCCCTGACGCTCTACACTCTACACTATCACTATTGTGCACCGCCACTAATAACACACCCCATGAACGTGTTTTTACCTTCCCCAGCAAGTCCACATCCGGGGTGTCGCTCCCGACTTGGCTCGCTGCTCCAGGACCGGTCCTTCTCCGTAGGCACGTCCGACTCCACTAGGCGGACCCCTTGGTGGACAGGGTTCACCTGCTCCATGCCAACCCTCAATATGCTTACGTTGTGTTCCCCGACGGCCGCCAAGATACTGTCTCACTCAGGGACTTGGCACCGTCAGGCTCCACCCCAACACACTCCCCCACCCATGCGCGCCCCCCACCTCCCACTGCGCCGCCAACACTGACCCCACCAGATCACCCAACCCCCCCCTTTCCGCAGGGGATGAAGAGGACTTCGGCACGCTCCCAGAGTTCCCCGATGACTGGCCAGCATCAGCACTGCCATCGGTGCCACCTCCACCACCGCCAGCACCGACTTCGCCGCCACCGTCACGCCGCTCCAATGAAGCACCAAAGCACCGGATCGGCTGAACCTTTGACGGACTCCGGACCGTCAACATGGACTGTCAACATGGACTTTTTCTTTTTTTTCTTCTTAACACTGTACATAATTGCACTATTTGTCTATAGTTTCACATCACCCCCGCCGGACGTGGGGGTGAATGTGGTGAACCACTATTAGGGGATGTAAGGTAGGACCTGCACTACAGATTCGCCGGTAGCCCCTGCCGGCTGGCTCTGCCCACTAAGAACTGTATAAATATGCATGACCTCCAGTGCCCTGCCATTTCGCCAGCTGCAGCAGGAGGCCACGCATCTGACTGCAATAAAGCCACAGTTGTACCCAATCTGCATCTTTGTGCAATTGATTGCGCATCAGGGAGGAAACTGGAGCACCCGAAGGAAACCCATGCAGACATGGGGAGAATGTGCAAACTCCATACAGGAAGTCACGCAAGTTAGAATTGAACCTGGGTCCCTGACACTGGGGGACGGCAGTACTAACCACTTGATGGTGATGGTGGCGTTCAGCTCACTGGTGAATTGCTGTTATTATCAGAACTGAGGGAGCACAGGTTAACAGCAGAGTGGGAAGTGGTACTGGATCTGTCAGAGTTATTTTGACTATCTTAAGACACATTAGCCAGGATACTCGGTTTGGGAGACTATGTTCTCCCACCAGAGCTGAATTGCACTGGTTGTGAAGTCATTATGAACCATTTGTATTTATTTCCATGCTCCTGCTGGCATGCAATGTGGAATTCGTTCACACCACCAGTGAGGGGTCGCAGCATGGCGTTTGAGTCGGCACCTGGCGTCGATCCCGATTTTGTCCCAATGCCCAATTCTCCGTTCAATTGGGGAACACATTCTGTGTGTCCCAGGGGACAGTGAATCCTGCCCATTACATTTAGTGAGGAAAAAATATCAGGTATGTTTTCTTTTTTGAGAATCATTTGAAGTGTTTTATCTTGGTTTTTTTTAACCCCGTTCTAAATATTATTTTTAATTATAGATTCTCCTAACTAATCATTCACTAGCAGTTATTCTCATTATATTCCAATAGTTTTTATTGGTACTTTGCTGAGCATTTGGATACTTCCTGTATCTTTTTTCTGGTTTTTAATTTTGGTTTTTAATTTTGAACCAACCAACAAATTGTTATGCTGAAGATATGATGAAAAAAGCATGGCATTGGGAACTGTGACAAACAAAATGACATGTTGAACACCGAATTGTTATCATTTATAGATATAGGGAGATTAAATTATTCTTGGGTAATCATGCAAAATGGGTGATTGCGAATTGGCAGCCTGTTTTACACCCCAGCTAATTTTCCTCTCCATTGACTTCCATTCCATTGATTTCTTGTTTCTTTCCATTCAGATTTCACCTCCTCTTTAAGAGGTGCTGGCTGCCTTCATGTGCCATCGCCCAAAAGCGCAGACAGTGCTGGCTGCCCGCCTGCCTCCTGCATGCCAATTTACAGGCCGAATCAGGCTCGGCTGTTGATGTTTAATTGTTATATCTGGTTGTTGGTAATGTTCCCTGTAAAAACTCACTATTGCATGTGGCCAATTTATTTTAAATGTCAGCATGTGTCGTCTTTAATCCAGAACATGGCTTGCATGGTATCTTTCAGACTTCTGCATGGCTGTGCACATCTACAGTTTTGGGGGACCTTGGTCATTGTCAATGGTGATGTGTTGGGTGTTCTGGATCACAAACCGGTCACCAACACGTGAAGTGGTGCAACTCTATTTTATTATCAGGTCAACTATATTAACATACTTGAACTGTGAGTAAATGTAATACCAGCTTTAACTGTTGACCCTTGTCTAGTCCTAACCAGGTGATGCACTCAGCACATGGTGAATGTCTGTGTTGCAGGCTGTGAGCTCTGTGCTCCGAGCTGGCTGCTACTAGAATGAGCGGGAACTCTCCTGTCCCCTGTCTTTATAGTGCGGGTGCTCTCACTGGTGATTGGCTGCGGTGTTGTGTATGCTGATTGGTCCCACTGCATGTCCATCAGTGTGTGTGTGTGTGTCTGCACCATAATATACTGGTGTATCTTATGACAAATGGCACAGCCCAATTATTTCTAATATATTGGAACACTAGGATTATTATTGAAATTGAATATACAATTGACTTGAATGGTAAATTTACCATATAACAAAGCATTTGCATCATGTGAAAATAGGCATTTCCCTGTAATGCATAAATGATATAATACTGCCTATGGAAAGAGTTGCCAAAATGTTGAAGTTTCAACTAAAATGCAAAAAATAAAATATGTAAAAGCAAATATATTCACTGTTTTCATCAACGTCTTCCTGAGATTGAAGGATTACTTACCATTAATTTATCATATCTGCATCTATGTATTGCATCAATATCCAACTCCAGTATTCTGACATGGACGGTATAGGATGCAGCAACCGTAATTGTCCAATGGTAGTTGATACTGTGTGGGTAATGCAAAGGCCACAGCGGAGATGTAATTTGTCCTCGGGCTCCCACAATCTCATTGCCATATACTGAAACAAACCAAATTTTAGTTCAAGCTACTTACATTCACATCTGCTCTATTCACAATAATAACAAAGTTTTCTTTCATCTATAAAGTATAAAATTCAGTTTAAAATCAATAAATCCAATGTTCAGGTTATCAGCTTACAATTTATTCTTCTGGATCAGTCCAGCTATTAATGCTCTCAGACCTTCAAGTTGTACAAGTATCCTAAACTGTACAAATATATGAAATACAAAAAAGTCGAAATAAACTAAGGTGCTATTTCATATCTTAAACTGACTCTTTACACATGATATGGAATGGCAATTGTACAGTGAAATTAAGCATAGCAGTAACATTAAAACTTCGAACAAACTAATATACCTCCAACTCCTCCAAACTTGATAGTGAAAAAACTTCCATTCATAAAATCCATTCAAAACTTTTTAATATCAAGTGGTGAATCACTTATAAGAAAAAATAAACCTCTATTGGGACCTCACTCAAAGCAATCTAATATTTAAATAAACTCTTCAAACTATCAATAAATCTGTGATTTCAGAACTTCCTCATCTTCACTGAGATAATTGTAGCTTTTGAAACTCAGCCAAGTATTCATATTGACATTATAATATCCCTCGGAAATGTCAACACAGAACACTATTGAAACTGAATACCCAGATGTTATTTTTTTTTTTAACCTGCAACTAATAGCCTGTCAATCAAAGCAGCCCAGCAGAAGATTTATTCGTTCTCAGTGACAGCTGCAGCCTGTTTTGTCCTAAGTTTTAAAAAAAACAGGGGATGTTCAAAATACATTCGCATCATAACAGTTCTCCAGACCGTATCCTCCCTGAAGAACATTTACATCTCTTCATAAATTTGTGACTCTTAAATTATGGGTTAAGACTCTTGCAACAGTGAAACTAGGGTCTGTTTGAACTTAGCAATGACCCTGCTGAGTTTTAGTTTCCCTTCTGTTTAAATAACCACCTTCCCTTTCTCCTATTGCCAAAAATTGGATCTGTTAGAAACAGGAGCAGCACTCCCACATCTGAGTCCCCCTCGCCAATTTTAAATGTCCCCAGCATCTTCCTGACTCCATGAAATTTCAGTCTTTGCTCTCAACCGCAAATTGTAATCCTTCATTCAAGTCATTAATAAAGGTTGAACAATGGAGGTTTTACAACAGATCCATGGGGAACACTACTTTCACATCCCACCATTCAAAAAAATGTTCCCTTTATCTCTGCTATCTATCTCCCATATTTTAAATAATTATTGATTGTGTTACAAGCTTACCTATAATTCTCTGCTTTTGTCTTTCCTAATAACCTCATGGCATAGCCTTATGAATTATCTCTGAGAAATCCATATAGATAACATTCACAGCCATTTCCCTATACATCATGCCAATGGTTTCATAAGCAAAAAATCAACTAAACCAGTCAGACATGATTGAACTTTCATAAAGCCACGACTCATCTTGAACATCTCACAATTACCCAAGTGCTCAGTCATACCACATATTTAATCCACAAAGCTGCCCTCATGATTTAGATTTGGGTTTCTTGCAAAGACCACCAGTGAAGACATGTCTTTGTGCTTCAGCTGGTTTAATGAAACTTTTGCTTGTACCCACCCTATTTTGTAATGAAGTGACCTGCTGAAGTATGGTATCAAAACTGTTTAATTCAGAAATTCCAGGGATTGGGATCTTAATATAAGTATGAAAACACTATTTTAATTGGATATTTTCTTTAATCATATAAAACAATTAAAGTTATCAATGGCAGCTATATTTCAGCTTTCAAGCTATTTTTTAAAACATCCCTCGAGCCAAAGTTATTTGTTGATTAGCAACACATCATTTAGCAAACACTTGCTGGAAAAAGGAAGAGATTATTTGTCCAAAAAGACGACAATTGAAGAACAATTCGTTTGGCTGCCATACGTAGTCATAATGGAAATGTATTTTTATCATAAATTAAAAACAAAAATGTAAAAGAGTGCAGAAAAAAAAGCAAGGGAATGAGGCTAAATGGTTAATTTTCCAGAGTTGATAGATTATGATGGGGCAAATGTCCTCCTATACCATCACCAGTTTGTTCAAAGTGTTCACTGAAGGTAATAAGATTTACAATGTTGTTTGGCATAACCAGCAAAGCATTTCATCCTCCATATTTGCCAAATGTTTAAGTTTAAAGCATGTGACAAGCTTTGTGTTCGAAATCCATTACTTACAATGAGAAAAAATGGCCCTGAATCTACCGCCAGGAGCTGATGAGTCAGAAACAAATTTCACCCACAGGATGTGTCCCATAATTGACGTGTAATTTCCAGGTGAATGACTACCACAGTAACGGTCGATTAGCTGTCCAGTGGCATTCCCTTCTCGAATTTCAAGGTAATCCGCGGAACATAATAAAGTAAACGGCATAGCAAATGTTCTGTTCAACGTAAACAAAATTAACAATACAATTCACATGAGTTATCTAATGGCACAGGAGAGATCCAAACTAAACATTACTACAGTAATAACATTTTTAAATAAATAAAAATCAAAGGAAATGTATCCTTTAGTATTGATGTAAAACATGAATTATATAAATGTTAATTACATGAAGGATAGTTGGACACGGTTACCAGGTGAGCTGATGATATACCAGACACACTCATAGCTTGATGGAGAATCATCAGGATAGTTGGGACTATTGAATGCTCCGGTCTTCATGTGATACATCCCACCACATGCTGTGGACGGAATAATAGTGCACAACTCTTACTAACTTGAATCCATATTTATCAAGACATAGCTATATAAAATTTTACTGATTGCCAAATTAATCAAACAAGTTTCATGAATTTGTTAAACACATCACATCTTGCATAATTTTTAAACCTTCCCTAAACCTGAAATTCCAATTTAATCTTCTAAATTATTATCTGAATTACAGCAGGATATAGATGGGCGGAGAAATGACATGGAATTTAACCTGGACAAATGCGAGGTGATGCATTTTGGTAGATCCAATTTAGGTGGGAGCTATAAAATAAATGGCAGGAGCATAGACACACAGAGATCTGGATGTGCAGGTCCACAGATCCTTAAAAGCGGCAGCACAGATGGGAATGGTTGTAAAGAAAGCATATGGCAAGTTTGCCTTCATCAGACGAGGCATCAAGTATAAAAGTTCGCAAATTATGTTACAGTTATATAAAATGTTGGTTCGACCGCATTTGGAATACTGTGTCCAATTCTGGTCACCACACTACTAGATGGAAGTGGAGGCTTTAGAGAGAGTACAGAAAAGGTTTACCACGATGTTGCCTGGTATGGAGGGTATTAGCTATGAGGAGAGATTGAATAAACTGGAATTGTTCTCCCTAGAAAGACGGAGGCTGAGGGGCGACCTGATAGAAGTTTATAAAATGATGAGGGATTATACATAGGGTGAAGAGTTGGAGACTTTTTCCCAGGGTGGAAATGACAAATTATGAGGGGGGAATAGATTCAGTGGAGATGTGCGGGGGAGATATTTTTTACACAGAGGGTGGTGGTGGCCTGGAATGCATTGCCAAGTGAGGTGGTTGAGGCAGATACGTTAGCGACATTTAAGACTTACCTAAATAGACACATGAACATACGGGGTATAGAAGGATCCAGGCGGTTGGTCTAGATAGGACACGTGATTGGCTCAGGCTTGGAGCGCCGCAGGGCTTGTTCCTGTGCTGTACTGTTCTTTGTTACACCACCGACAAACAGTGGCAACAGTGTGTACCACCAACAGGATGTACTGCAGGACCTCACCAAGGTTCTTTTGACAGAATCTTCCAAACCCATGACCACTACCATTTTGAAGGACTAGGGCAGCTGGGGAGATAGTAGCTTAGTGGTATTGTCACTGCACTGGTGATCCAGAGACCCAGCATAATACTCTGGGGCCCAGGTTCGGTTCCCACCATGGGAATCCAATAAATATCTGGAATTAAAAGTCTAATTATGACCATGAAACTATTGTTGATTGCCGTAAAAGACCCAGCTGGTTCACTAATGTCCTTCAGGGAAGGAAATGTGCCATCCTTACCTGGTCTGGCCTACATGTGACTACAGGTTCACAGCAATGGATCACCCGGCATTGACCTAAGCACTGGAACCCAGCCCTGTCGACCCTGCAAAGTCCTCTCTACTAACATCTGGGAGCTTGTGCCAAAATGGGAAGAGCTGTGACAGACTAGTCAAGCAATAGCCTGACATAGTCCTACTCCTGGGATCATACCTTACAGAAAATGTCCCAGACACCACAATCACCACTCCTGGATATGTCTTGTCCCACCAGCAGGACAGGCCCAGCGGAGGTGGTGGCACAGTGGCATGTAGTTGGGAGGAAGTTGACTTAGGACCCCATGAAGTCTCTTGGCTCCGGTCAAAAATGGGAAAGATAACCACCTTCTGATTACCATGTTCTGTCCGCCCTCAGCTGATGAAACAGTACTCCTCTATGTTGAACATTACTTTGAGGAAGCACTGAGGGTGGCAAGGGCACAGAATGTTTTCTGGGTAGGGGACTTCAATGTCCAGCACCAAGAGTAGCTTGGTAACACCACTACTGACCAAGCTAGCCGAGTCCTAAAGGACATAACTGCTAGTCTGTGTCTGCAATACGTGGTGAGGGAACCAACAAGAGGGAAAAACATATTAGACTTCATCCTCACCAATCTGCCTGCCGCAGATGCATCTGTCCATGGTAGTCCTGTCTTCACATTGACGATATCGTCCATCGTGTTGTCTGGCACTACTATTATGCTAAATGGGATAGATTCAGGACAGATCTAGCAACTCAAGATTGGCTGTCCATGAGGCGCTGTGGGCCAATGGCTGCAACAGAATTCTACTCAGCCACATCTGACACTGGGTCAAAATTCGGCAATCCCCTCCCTAACACCACTGTAGGTTTTCTATTCATGTACTAAATGGTCTGTTTGAGCTGCTCGCAGAAAAATACTTTTCACTGTACCTCGGTACACGTGACAATAAACAAATCCAAATCCAACCTCAGAGACTGCATCAGATCAAGGGCAACTAGGGATGGGAAATAAATGCTGGCTTAGCCAGTGATGCCCACATCCCAGAAAATAATAAAATGAGGTAATAAAACATTTTTTTTAATGTGGCATCTATCATGATTTCACTAATCTTAAAAAAAAAAATAGATACATATAAATAGTTGTGGAACATCCGTCAAACGTTTGAATGGATTATTTGATGACATCCAGACTTTGGACAAGTGAAAACAAAATCTAAGTTTTTATCATTAAGACCATGTTAAAGTAATTCATGGCCTGGAATTATCCTCTTCAGGAAAGATTCCGGCCACGGTGGGTTTCAGCTCTCCTCTGAATCCACTCCAACTCTCAGCACGTTTTCCTGGACTGGGGTTTACTAATGGTGCACAATTGGTTTCCAGCAGCATTCCTGTTGCTGATAGAAAGGAATATGACTATCACTGCAGAAGGGATATGCAGTACCACAGCAGGTGGCAAGAGATCTGAACATCCCATGAATTGGTGCCCCATTGAAGGCTTTGACCAGGTGTTGAGGACAAGAGTTGAGGGAGAAACTACACCTCAAGGTTCTCTCTTCACAGAAAGAAATGTCAAGATAGTTATTGTCACATTATTCATGCAAGAAATCAGCAGAAGCATAGCAGAAATAGGGGTGCACAGGTCAAAGGCAGGGGAGGGAATTCACTGGCAACCCAAGCTCTGTCTCTACACAATCCTTTACATGTGGTGAGTGAGAAGAAGAGTCCAGTGGTGGTCTTAGTGGACTGGGGTAAGGATAAACCCAGTTAGTTCAGTAAAATGACCATCAACTGCACTACCTAAAGTTTGCCTCATTCTTTGTTGTAAATTTGTGTGGGTTCAGAGAGGAGAATCCCAAACCCGAAGTATTCTACAACTGCACAGATAAGTTACCTCAGGTCAGACCTTGAACTAGTTGGGCTGCTTTTGGCATCCATAGAAATAGCAGGATATAGCGGATACATGGTTGGCTGGAAAGATGGTGCAAGGGGGAGGATTTCAGATTCCAGGAACATTGGAACAGTTCTGGAAGGTCTGAGGATAGGGTTAGCTAAAATGGACTGGGTGGCTAGATTAGCAGGAAAGACAGTAAATAAGCAGTGGCAGACATTTAAAGAGGTAATTCATGACTCTCAGCAAACATATTTCCCAGTAAGGTGGGATCAGTACAAACTGGACGGGTACCACCTGGGCAGGACTGGGACTGATGCCCCAGGGCACGTGTTTGCTAGTGTGGTTGGGGAGGAGTTAAACTAGAATAACAGGGGACTGGGAACATAAGCAGGGTGACGAGGGAAATAGAAACAAGGACAGTAATAAAAGAAAGAACAGTAAAATGGAAAAACTATAGACAGGGAATCAAGGGTGAGAGGTAAATGGGGCCACAGTACAGAGAAAGGTTGGGATGATTAATAATGGCAAAAGGCAAGCCTAAAGGCTTTTTTATTCTAATGCCCAAAGCACTTGGAATAAAATAGATTAACTGACTGCATAAAGTGAACATAGGCCCCTTAGAAAATGAATCTGGGGAGATAGTTATGGGGAACAAAGAAATGGCAGAGGAGTTAAAGACATATTTTGCAGTGGAAGATACTTTGACCATCCCAGTAATACTAAAGAATACAGGGAAGGAATGAAATACCACCACAAGAGGAGTAGCATTAGACAAACTGATGGGGCTATAAGCAGATAAGTCACCCTGCCCTGATGGCTTGCACCCTAAGATCCAGAAGAAGTAGCTCCCTCAAGTTCCTATTCCAATTTCCCTTTGAAATCAATCATCTTTGCTTCCACAACTGTTGGAGGCAGCAATTTCCAGGTCATCACTACTTGCTGCATCAAAAGGTTTTTCCTCATAGTCCCCCTGCATCTCTTGCCTAAAATCTTAAATGTTAAAAGAAGTTTATTCCATTTTGCAGTGTATTCTATATCGATTCATTTGTTACAATTGTCCCATTGTATTAGTCCCAAGCATTAGTATGAACTTCCTAATGCTTGTTGCTGTGCACTTTTACTAATACTACCCAGCTAAGGGATTAGTTCAGTTAAATATCTGGATAATGAACTATCTGAAAGCTAAGGTAATACAGAAGATCCTTGGACCTAATTTGCAATTAGCTTCAATGACAAGTAACAAAATTGAAGTTTGCTCTGCATGATCTTCTTGAGTTTTGAAGTGATATAAATATATTCACCTGATGTCGATGCAGCATAAGTCACTCGGTAACCTTTGAATGAGTTGACGTTGTTGGAGATGAAGTTGACAAACAAGGCATCACTGAATGACGTGATGGGATGAGGGCTTGAGTTTCCACAGTAACGACCTACAAATCATGGAAGTAAATTAAAGCACGCAGCAAACTACTTGAAGCATGGAGGGGGCTTTGTGGTGCAATGGTAGCGCCCCTATCGCTAGGATTTGAGTCCAATGCCAGGACTTGTTGGCCACCGAGGCAGTGTTCAACATGGTTCTCCGGGCTGATAATCATCTATAACCTTTATAAAGACATTCAAACTTCCAATTGATAATTGAAAGAGTGACATAACGGGATTTCATGTTTTAAAACTTTTAACAAATGATTAAAAGCATTTTTGATGAAGCACCATTTCCTTTTGTAGGCATTAATTTTCTTTTAATACTTCATAGATTATCATAAAATTTACAGTGCAGAAGGAGGCCATTCGGCCTATTCGAGTCTGCACCGGCCCTTGGAAAGAATACCCCACCCAAGCCCACACCTCCACCCTATCCCCGAAGCCCAGTAACTCCACCTGATGTTTTGTACACTAAGGACAATTTAGCATGGCCAATCCACCAAACCTGCACATCTTTGGACTGTGGGAGGAAACCGGAGCCCCCGGAGGAAACACATGCAGACACAAGGAGAATGTGCAGACTCCGCTCAGACAGTGACCAAAGCCGGGATTCGAACCTGGGACCCTGGAGCTGTGAAGACACTGTGCTACAGTGCTGCCCACATTTTAAACTACTGACGGAAAACTCCAATTTTATACTTATCGTACATTGCAATCTTCAGGCGATTACAGTCCTTACAGCAAACGGTCCATGCAGCTTCCAATGGGTTCCCATATCCCCATTTCGCTGAACATAACTTCAAATGACCATCCCCAAGTGCTTTCCTCAGTTTTCGGAGAATTTATTCAATCAACCATGAGCAGTAAAGCCTGTTCTTCCCGTCTCATCATGCCAGGGTGGATTTGCCAGAATGCTTAGATGGCTGCAGGATCTGTTTGGTTGACTAGAGACCATACGCTCCCATATTTGTCTGTGTAACTCACAAAGGACAACAACGCCTTCTCTCTGTTGACTATACAAAACTGCAGTCTGTTTATGATATTCATTGATTTGTAGGGAAGCCTGTAACCTGATCTCAAAAATATCTTCCTCTACACACTGCTCCATGGCAATTTGAAACACCTGGGGCGGGATACTCCGACCCCACGCCGGGTCGGAGAATCGCCGGGGATCGTCGTGAATCCCGCTCCCGCTGGCCGCCGAATTCTCCGGCACCGGAGATTCGGCGGGGGCGGGAATTACGCTGGTCGGCGGCCCCCCCCCCCCCCCCCGGCGATTCTCTGACCCGTGATGGGCCGAAGTCCCGCTGCTTCTATGCCGGTTCTGCCGGCGTAAATTGAACCAGGTCCCTTACCAGCGGGACCTGGCGGCGCGGGCGGGTTCCAGGGTCCTGGGGAGGGCGCGGGGCGATCTGGCCCCGGGGAGTGCCCCCACGGTGGCCTGGCCCGCGATCGGGGCCCACCGATCCACGGACGGGCCTGTGCCGTGGGGGCACTCTTTTCCTACACACCGACCATCAGCCTCCGTCATGGCCGACGCATAGGTGAACCCCCCCTGCGCATGCGCGGAGATGACTTCAGCAGCCGCTGACGCTCCCACACATGCGCGGACTTGCGCCGGCCGGCGGAGTCCTTTCGGCCCCGGCTGGCGTGGCGCCAAAGGCCTTCCACGCCAGCCGGCGGGGCGCCAATACCTCTGGTGCGGGCTTGGCCCCTAAAGGTGCAGAGGATTCTGCACCTTTTGGGCGGCCTGGCGCCGGAGTGGTTCATGCCACTCCGTCCCGCCGGGACCCCTCGCCCCGCCGGGTAGGGGAGAATCACGCCCCCTGCATCCAGCTAGAAATATGGATAAGCTATTCTTGAACCCAAGTCTCTTTCATCTTAGAAGTAAATGTACAGTTTATAGAACAACTGTTTATAACCCAATACATTTGACAACTTTCTGACACTTTGGGAGAATCAGAGCCTATTCAATGTGAACTCGGATATTGGCGCCATTGTCTCCAACTACAAACACCTTACCCCACCATCTCAGCAGCACAATCTGGATCTCCCTCTAATATTTAACTCCCTTAGGCCTGTTTTCAAGCAGACTTTAAAATAGGTCACAATCCCCTCCATTTTACCTCAAATATAACACTCTCATAAACTTCATAATTGTAGAAACACAAAAACCACACACACACCACTCTCAACTGAGGAAAAAGTAGAATACAACATAGTGACATTTTAGATGAGCTCATTCAAGCCAATACATTGGGGACAATTATTATGCCCTTAAATCTAATATAAAATGCTGAGCAACTGCCAATCCAATTAAAAACATGGCCGCTGTATTAAATTTCTGAGGCAAATCATACATTTTGTCCAGGATTCCCAATGCCTATTCATTCTCAGATTATTGATTTTTAAGATGTGAATCTAAATTACTCTCACTTAATCCCTCAATGCTACAACAGTTTCCAGGGCATAGTTATGCAGGATGTTTTACAATCTCATGAAACCCCAAAGTGTTTAGTAGCTGCTCAAGTAATTCTGAAATGCAGGCACAGAGGTTACATCAAGATTGCAAGCTCCAACAAACAACAAGGTATGATGTTAGTGGTCAGATAAATATGGGTGAAGATACTGAACTTATGTTCAAAATAATACTATAAAATAGTCAGATGTCATACACATGTGCATGGCCCTTATTTGATGCAACCCATATTTTTGTGAAGTAATATCCATTGCTTCACCTGTGCCTTTAAGCTATAATTATTGCATCTGGACAGGTTTTACAGTTTGGCCAAATGGAAAATTTCTAAATATTCTGGCAAAAAAGTTAAGGCGTCTTCCGAGTATTTCTTTGCCCAGTGATTTTGCATTGAATACTGCCAATGCTAGAACCTGGTACTAAGATCAAGGATCAAACTTGACAGGGCAATTGTTGGAAAATTCTGCTGCAGTAAAAGGAATGGCCAAGACTCCAAGGTCATATATGCTGCAGACAACTAATGGGACTATTGGAAAGAACCTGAGAATCTTCAATTTCAAATTCAACAGGAAAATCAGATTTTGGAGGAAAACAGTGAGCTTCAACCAGCACCAGATGAATCTGAGTCAGAAAGTGCTTTCATTAAAATGTTATTATCTATTCAAGTATTCATGAAGTTCTTATTGTTGTGTTATTTTAGGTAATTGAAATATCAATGCCAAAATAGGCATGATAGTTAAATAAGTACTTTATTGTAAAGATAAACTGAAATTCCACAAGCATTCAACTGATTTTCCTCTGGGGTTACAGTAGAAAACTGGTAGAAATCTATTGGAGCTTCAGCCCTATTAGCATCAGCAAATTCATTCAGGAGCAAAATAATCTTGTGTTTGTTACCAGACCTGAGATAGTCTATCCTGAAATCCAGTAAAGATGTTTTTGCTTTGTTAGCTCAAAAGAAGGGTGATGTGATGAGAATGAATTTCCACTGTTCAGAGAACTAGTTAGGAATAGTCTAAAATGAGATTGGAATTCTAACAGTTCCTTAAAATAACTAATGGATGCATCTGGAGTATGTTGTAGAGAGAAACTCAAAATTCTGCTCAGTTTCTCCTTGTAAATAAAGAAAACTTACTTAAAAACTGAAACAAACATCAGCACATACATAGTACATACTAGTCAATATTACTTGGTTAAATTTTCAAGTTTCCATATAATAGCAAAACACAACAGACGCTGGAAATCTGAATTAAAATATAAATGCTGAAAACACTCTGTAGGTCAGGCAGCATCACTGGAGAGAGAAACAGAGTTAACTGGCTGGATTTACCCCTTCGAGGTGGGAAATTGAGTCGAGCCATTTTCTAACATCATGTTTCCGATTTCTGAACGATAGCCTATTCACCTGGACTTTTCATGTTCCAGAGTCAGGCCTGGCTGGGCCGTCTCCTCCACTTTTTCATGCGGACCCAAGGCAAACACATGGGTGGGTAGATGCTTCGGCCAGCAGATTGGGAAGCCTGCCTCCATTCACTGAAACACGACCCAAGTTGTCTATGGAGTTGTCAGGTTCTGTATCTCTTACACGTCACCCCGTCCCACCACAAAACCCCCTTAATGCCTCCACGCCTCCTATGCATTATTCGTATCTCTTCATTCTTCCTCCATGCTCACTCACCCATTGTCCACGATATACAGGAGCCATATAGCACTGGGCAGCATTTTAAATACTCAGTAAATTCATAGAAATAATCTATTCAAACTCCATTTGGACGTCATAGAATCCCTACAGTGCAAAAGGAGGTCATTCAGACCATCAGGTCTGCATCAGCCCTCTGAAAGATCACCCTACCTATGCCCAAACCCCACACATCCCTGTAACCCCACCTAGGGCCAATTTAGCATAGCCAGTCCACCAAACCTGCACATCTTTCGACTGTGGGAAGAAACCGGAGCACCCAAAGGAGACCCATGCAGAAAAGGGGAGAAAGTGCAAACTCCACACAGACATTAACAAGGTTGGAATCAAATCCAGTCCCTGGCACTGTGAGGCAGCAGTGCTAACCACCATGCCGCCGTGTTCATAAAACTGTCAATCAAATAACAGCCATTGAAAACCCTATGTAAAAACAAATTTAGTTCAAGTGCTCCCACACTGCCACCCAAAGTGGGCTACCTGCCCCACACCGGTGGAACATGCAAAGTGCTGATTCTCCTCCTCTACTCCCCTCCCCCAGCCTTGCGTCGCTCTGACCCCTACAGCGGGCAATCCACTGGGAGGCCTTTGGTGTAAGTATGGCCAAACACAGCACTGGCACAGTGGACCCCATACAGTATCAAGGAGGTCATTCCATTCAGAGTGAGAAGCCCACTTCAATGTTTAAACAGATCATCCCAGGATGAAGAATTTGAAGAGAGGACTGCCTGAGATCACCATGCCAATAGCGATTTTCAAGTTTCCCAGGGTTGGAAGGGGCACTCCAGACACTGACATTCTGTGGGAGGGTCCAGGGGTCCACCACTTACCCAGAGCCTGAATGCACCCAAAACAACAGGACCTTGGGGGACCCTCCCTCTGCAGACTGGCAGCAGCAGATGTGCACAGGAGCAATGGGTTCACCTCCTTGACCCGCCCCTTGGTGTCCATCGTACCAGGCTAGGATGTCACTGCCAGAATGTCAGTACCATGATGCCGGGGGTAGTGTACCATTGGCAATGCCAGGGGGCAAGGACCGAAGGGGAGGCTTACTGGGGTGTTCGGGTCACCCTCATACATGTGTGGTGTGGGTGGGGTGACCAGTTATTTCCGTGATTGGGGGGTAGGATGCCCTCCTTGCTGAGGGGTTGGGGATGCTCCCCGTGTCTGCAGGGGGGAGATCAACATTTGCATTGTGGTGGGTGGGGGGGTGGGGGGGTGGGGCTGCTGCTTGACACTGGGATCGGAACGCCCGTTCAAAATGGAGGCCTAAGGCTGGGAAGGGAAGCGTAACCGGTGTGCCGGCTGCCATGCATAACTTTGCATGGCAGAGGTATGATAAAAGCACCTCGATGACGTACCTAGCTCCAACAGGGACCAGTCCTGATTCTCTGTTGGTGACTGCACTTAGATCTGGAATGGAGAATAATGCCTATAACTGGGTATTAAAAGGAATAATCCTTTTAACTGCCCTTAAAACTGTTGGTCAAATAAAGCACACAGTCTCTGTCACAAGTGTGTTAACAATTTCTGCTGAGTTAACTCCATTAGTGAGATTTGGAACTCACCCATCCATTCACAATTGGATTGCATTACACAGCTGAATAAACAGACACTATGGAGCTCAATACAATAGACTCTTAAGTTACTTCTCCAGCTATCTGCTCCATTTTCAATGGAATTTCCATCATTGAGCACTGGCTAGGGTCAGTTTATTTCAAAGTCTAAACTTTGAACTTTACAAATCATTATAAATCTCAAACCAGTGTCCTAATGATCCATTTCATACAAATTTTCAGTACTGATAAATGCAGAAGAGGAATTTATTCATTGGATAAAATATTTTGAGGCATGGTAACATTGCAACACAAGGCTCAAGTGAAGTGATGTCGGCATAGTTATTTGAATGCGTTAATGAGCACCTACCTTTAAGGGCAGCGCCCAGTGATCAATCATTACATTAAAAACATACTTAAATCACAATATACCATTATATTATGACATTTGAAGTTGTCAAGATCTTCTAAACTTACTGTTCAAAAGGTTCTCAACTCCATATACGTTTTCCTCCATGGTTCACGAATTGAGCTACCTAGCATTGTTCCCATCGGCTTCAAAGAACCCACCAGCTCCAATGAAAATACCCATGTCAGGGAAAATCACATCTGCAGCAAGCATTCAAATGGTAATGCCGACATTACTCAAAGTGAGTCTCAGGTTGCAAAGTGCCACATTTCTCCCTCTGGGGAACAGGTGTCCATCAGGATTTGGCTGTCAAGTTTAAAGTGTTGACCTCGCTGTTGTTTAGGCTCCCTGACACACTCAGTGACAGGGGAAGAAAATCCAGCCCAACATTTCAGCCAATGAGTTTTCATCAGAGCTTGCAAAAGTTACAAATACTTTAAGCAAGTGGAAAGGGGAAGAGTGGTAAAAAGATTAAAAGGGAAAATAGGATTTGACTATGTTTTAAGTATTTTTCACAATGACTTATCTCTTTACAGCCGTTCCTGTTTGAAATCCTTCCACGTGATGGCAAAAAATGCTTATAACAGTCAAATTTTGGCAAGACACACTGGATTTATGGAGGAAATTATAGTTTTAGGATGTTGATCAGGGTAAACAACCAAGAAAAAATTAAATAAGCAACAGGAATCTCTATGCAGCCAACGTAAACAAATGGATTGTTTTGAAGGTCTGTTATTTTTGATGAGATAATGGGCTGGTTTTGCTGCAGAAAAAATGAGGAGGCTAACTGTACACATTAGTAAAGTGTAAACTGGACAGGACCCTCCAATGACCACATGTGCACAGTCAAAATGAAAATCAGGAAGTTTGTGAATGTGTTGCCCTGCTCTTTCAGAAACTTCACTATCACAGTATCTTGCTGAGAGACACAACATTGGAAAAAGACCTGCATTTATACACACATTTTTTTTGTTTACTCATACATGGGACGTGGGCGCGGCAGGCTGGGAAAGCATTTATTGCCCACTCCAAATTGCGCTTGAGGGGGCAGTTAAGAGTCGACCATGATCTGGAGTCACCTGTAGACCAGACCAGGTAAGGACAATAGAATTCCTTCCCTGAAGGACATTAGTGAACCAGATAGGCTTTTACAACAATCAACAATGGTTCCATGGTCATCAGTAGACTTTTAATTGAATTTTATTGAATTCACCATATGTAGTGGCGGGATTTGAACCTGGATCCCTAGAGCATTACTGTGGTCTCTGGTTTACTACTCCAGTGACGATCCCACTATGCCACCACAACCCCCTAAATAGCAACTTTTATGACCACAGGATTTCTCCAAGCACTTTACAACCAATCGGGAACTTTTGAAACGTAGTTACTTATAGTGTAGGAAATGTTGCAGCCAATTTGTGCATTTAAGAGATATCAGCATGACATCACTAGAAGGGAAATGTGTCATGTAATCCAGTCTGAGTTTCAATTTTGCTTTTGGCCGAGCACACACACACGGCTCTGGTGCCTTCAAACTTTACACCTATGTATAACTGTTCTTATGTACTTTTCTTAATAACTGAATCCACAATGTATTTACCCAATCCCTTATAAGTGATTGGTGATTTGTGTCCTGGACAGTAAATAAGTCCAAAGTATGCTATTATTATAGTGACATGAATCCGGCTGATAACCTGGAATGTAAGGGGACTGAATGGGCCGGTTAAGCGGGCCCGCGTGTTCGCGCACCTGAAGGGGCTCAAGGCGGATGTGGTTATGCTCCACGAGACACACCTGAAGGTGGCAGACCAGGTAAGACTGAGGAAAGGGTGGGTAGGTCAGGTGTTTCACCCGGGGCTAGATGCCAAAAATCGAGGGGTGGCGGTCTTGGTGGGAAAGAAGGTGTTATTCGAGGCATCGAGCATTGTGGCAGATAATGGCGGTAGGTACATAATGGTAAGTGGTAAGATGCAGGGAGAGAGGGTGGTACTGGTCAATGTGTATGCTCCGAACTGGGACGATGCGGGTTTTATGTGGCGTATGTTGGGTCGGATCCCAGACTTGGAAGTGGGGGGCCTGATAATGGGGGGAGACTTTAACACGGTGTTGGATCCTGCACTGGATCGCTCCAGGTCTAGGACGGGTAGGAAGCCGGCGGCGGCTAGAGTGTTGAGGGGATTTATGGACCAAATGGGAGGGGTGGACCCTTGGAGATTTGCAAGGCCGGGGGCTAGAGAATTTTCATTCTTCTCACATGTCCATAAGGCTTATTCTCGAATCGACTTTTTCATTTTGAGTAGGGCGCTGATAGCGAGAGTAGAGGATACCGAGTATTCGGCAATAGCCATTTCGGACCACGCCCCGCATTGGGTGGACTTGGAGATGGGGGAGGAGAGGGACCAGCTCCCGCTGTGGCGCTTGGAGGTGGGGCTGTTGGCGGACGAGGAGGTGAGCGAGCGGGTCCGAGGAAGTATAGAGAGGTACTTGGAGACCAACGACAACGGGGAGGTCCGAGTGGGGATGGTATGGGAGGCACTGAAGGCGGTGGTGAGGGGAGAGCTGGTCTCCATCAGGGCCCACAAGGAGCGGAAGGAGCGGGGGGGAGAGGGAGAGGCTGGTGGGGGAGATGGTGAGGGTAGACAGGAGGTATGCGGAAGAACCTGAGGAAGGATTGTTGAGGAAGAGGCGCAGCCTCCAGGCTGAATTCGACCTGGTGACCACCAGGAAGGCGGAGGTGCAGTGGAGGAAGGCCCAGGGGGCGGTCTACGAGTATGGGGAAAAGGCAAGCCGGATGCTGGCGCATCAGCTTCGGAAGCGGGACGCAGCTAGGGAGATCGGGGGAGTTAAGGACAGGGGAGGGAGCGTGGTGCGGAGTGGGGTTGGCATCAATGGGGTCTTTAGGGACTTCTACGATCCGAGCCCCCACAGGAGGAGGGAGGGATGGGCCGTTTCCTGGACCAATTGAGGTTTCCAAAGGTGGAAGAGGGACTGGTGGCGGGACTGGGGGCCCCGATTGGGCTGGAGGAGCTGATCAAAGGGATAGGAAGCATGCAGGCGGGGAAGGCACCGGGGCCAGACGGTTTCCCGGTCGAGTTCTATAAAAAATATATTGACCTGTTGGGCCCGCTGTTAGTTAGGACCTTCAATGAGGCAAGGGAGGGGGGGGGGCTTTACCCCCGACGATGTCCCGGGCACTGATCTCCTTGATCCTGAAGCGGGACAAGGATCCCCTGCAATGTGGGTTTTACAGACCGATTTCCTTGCTAAATGTAGATGCCAAGGTGCTGGCGAAGGTCTTAGCCATGAGGATTGAGGATTGTGTGCCGCAGATCATCCATGAAGACCAGACGGGGTTTGTGAAGGGGAGACAGTTGAACGCGAATGTGCGGAGGCTTTTGAACGTTATCATGATGCCGGCGAGGGAGGGGGAGGCGGAGATAGTGGTGGCGATGGACGCTGAGAAAGCCTTCGATAGGGTAGAGTGGGGGTACCTGTGGGAGGTGCTGAAGAGGTTCGGGTTTGGGGAGGGGTTTGTCAGGTGGGTTAGGCTGTTGTATGAGGTCCCGATGGCGAGTGTGGCCACAAATAGGAGGAGGTCCGAGTACTTTCGGTTGCACCGAGGGACGAGACAGGGGTGTCCCCTGTCCCCCCTGCTCTTCGCACTGGCAATTGAACCCCTGGCTATGGCACTGAGAGAGTCGAGGAACTGGAGGGGGTTGGTGCGGGGTGGGGAGGAGCATAGGGTGTCGCTTCATGCGGACGACCTGCTGCTGTATGTGGCGGACCCGGTGGGAGGAATGCCAGAGGTAATGAGGATCCTTAGGGAATTCGGATCCTTAGGGAATTCGTTAGGGAATTAGGGATCCTTAGGGAATCCCTAAGGATCCTTAGGGAATACTTAGGAAATATTAAGTACTTAGGAAATTGTACTTTTCGGGGTACAAGCTCAATATGGGGATGAGCGAGCTGTTCGTAGTTCAGCTCGGGGACCAGGAGAGGGGGATTGGCGAGCTCCCACTGAAAAGGGCGGAGAGGAGCTTCAGATATTTGGGGGTCCAGGTGGCCAGGAGCTGGGGGGCCCTGCATAGGCTTAACTTTACAAGGCTGGTGGAGTAAATGGAGGAGGAGTTCAAGAGGTGGGACGCGCTGCCGCTGTCCCTGGCAGGTAGGGTGCAGTCAATCAAAATGACGGTGCTCTCAAGGTTTTTGTTCCTGTTCCAGTGCCTCCCCGTGTTTATCCCGAAGGCTTTTTTCAGGCGGGTTAACAGGAGTATAATGGGGTTTGTGTGGGCGTGAGGGACTCCGAGGGTGAGAAGGGTGTTCCTGGAGCGGAGTAGAGATAGGGGGGGCTGGCGCTGCCCAACCTCTGTGGGTACTACTGGGCCGCCAATGCGACAATGGTGCGCAAGTGGGTGATGGAGGAGGAGGGGGCTGCATGGAAGAGGCTGGAGACGGCGTCCTGTGTGGGTACGAGTCTGGGGGCGCTGGCAACGGCGCCGCTGCCGCTCCCTCCAAGGAGGTGTACCACGGGCCCGGTGGTGGTGGCAGCCCTCAAAATCTGGGGGCAGTGGAGGCGGCATAGGGGGGAAGTTAGGGCCTCGGCGTGGACCCCATTACGGGGGAACCACCGGTTCGCCCCAGGAAGAACAGGTGGAGGGTTTTCGGGGTGGCACAGGGCAGGGATACGAAAGTTGGGGGACCTGTTTGTGGACGGGAAGTTCGCGAGCTTGGGTGAGCTGGAGGAGAAGTACGGGCTCCCCCTGGGGAACATCTTCAGGTACTTACAGGAAAGGGCGTTTGCCAGACGGCAGGTGGTGGAATTCCCACGGCTACTGCCCCACACAGTACAGGACAGGATGCTCTCGGGGGGGTGGGTGGGAGTGGGGAAGATCTCAGAAACTTACCAGGTGATGCAGGAGGAGGAGGAAGCCTCGGTGGTGGAGTTGAAAGGTAAGTGGGAGGAGGAGTTGGGAGAAGAGATCGAAGAGGGGACGTGGGCAGATGCCCAAGGGAGGGTGAACTCTTCCTCTTCGTGCGCGAGGCTCAGCCTCATACAGTTTAAGGTGCTGCACAGGGCACACATGACCGGGACAAGGATGAGCAGGTTCTTTGGGGGTGAGGACAGGTGTGTTAGGTGCTCAGGGAGCCCAGCAAATCACACCCATATGTTCTGGGCATGCCCAGCGCTGGAGGAATTTTGGAAGGGCGTAGCGAGGATGGTGTCGAGAGTGGTAGGATCCAGGGTCAAACCAGCCTGGGGGCTCGCAATATTTGGGGTGGCAGAGGAGCCGGGAGTGCAGGAGGTGAAAGAGGCCGGAATTCTGGCCTTTGCGTCCCTGGTAGCCCGGCGAAGGATTCTCCTTCAGTGGAAAGATATGAGGCCCCCAAGCGTGGAATCCTGGATCAGCGATATGGCAGGGTTCATTAAATTGGAGAGGGTGAAATTCGCCTTGAGAGGGTCAGTACAAGGGTTCTTTAGGCGGTGGCAACCGTTCTTAGACTTTCTGGCAGAACGATAGACATTGGTCAACGGCAGCAGCAGCTCGGGAGGTGGGGGGAGGGGGGTTTACTTTATTTTTGTTTATGTTATTTACACTGGAAGGGTCTGAGGGGGTGTATACACCTGTTGTCTTAAGTCGGGGTGTTAATGTTAATTTATTATTCAGGTACGGGGGGAGGGGTTTGGGGGGGTTGCTTTTTTAAATTGTGTTTTGTACTTAACCCTGTTGGGTTCTTTTTTCTTTCTCATTTTGTTATTGATATTTTATGAAAACCTTTAATAAAAATTATTTTAAAAAAAAAATTATAGTGACATGATACAGTAATCAATGGTGGTAAGACAGGTGGCAGCAAGATTAAATACAGATATGATATGGTGAACAGCCTTAAATCATGCGACATGGCATAAGACAATTCTTGGGTTTTTCGTTAGACCACAACAAACTTTCAGAATCAGAGACTTGGAAACAAAGCATTGTGACTGAAAAGAAAAGCTTTGAGGGCATAGTGCCAAGCTAGTGCTCAAGTAAAGAGCTGGTAAGCAGACAGATCCATTGCTGTACATTGCATTTCAGTTCCGTGTATAGGACAGCACTTTGAGAGGGTCAGCACTGGGTTAGCTCAGGAAAGGAGAGTGAACAGGGTGTGGGTCAAGTCGATAGTAGCAAGGGAGAGTCAAACAAAAACAAATTGGCCAAAGAAGGTTGTGATTATAACGGCAGCTTCGAAACTCGCTCAACATTAGGTCAAATAAGAAGCAAAGACACCATTATTTGATTGTGCGTTCCCACCACAACTTGTGTTTGTGGGCAGCACTTCAGAAAACATCCAAATGTGGCTACAGCGATACTCAGCCCTGGTACTACAGGAGAAGGAAGGTCAAAGTGACATTGGCAGCGGCAGTGCATTAGAGCAAAGGCTGATGTAGCTACAAAGAGCCATACATTGATCCAAGTAGACTGTGCACCATGGGTACTGTCAAGCAATAGCAACAACCATCTTATATCTGGTCAGCAACATATACATGAGGTGACTGACAAACCCAGAAAATGGTGGTGATTTGCATGATGGGACGAAGAATGGTGAATACTGTTTGACACCATCGATCTCATGGAAAAAGTGTTCTTAAAAAGGGTGGCAAAAATTCATTATTTGCTAAGAATGACACAGGGATAAGCGTCAACATATTGGGCTGGATTCCTCCCCCCCCCCCCCCACCCACCACACGAAAGCCACGGGCGAGAGGCGGACAATGGAGAACTCCATTAACCTTGGGTACGATTCTCCAATCGTCGGGCAGTCGCAGCCGGAGGATCCCGCCCATTACCTCTTGTGAATTCTAAAAGACATATATCTACACATGTGGCAGGCCACAGTGAAATCTACTACTGTGAAGCTTTCAATGTATAATAGTTCATTAATTATAAATAAATGTGCAAGATATTCATCGAGCACAAGTACAATCAATTCTTCTAGGTATCGCAGATATTGTACATCGTGGCAACTAAAGGTTCAGCGAATGCGGGTCAACTGGCAGTTGTGACCTCACAAGTCACAATTCATGAAATCAGTTAGACATCACAAGGCAGATCAACCTCAGAATCTGCTCCTATTACCCCAGTTCACAACCTAACATCAAAATGTCGAGAATGTCTTAACAGAAATTGTAGTTTCAAGGGAGCTACAACATTACATGTTCTGGAGAATGCAAGCCCCTCAATTGATCCACCATATAAGTGCAGCACACACATTCAAGACAAATTGAAAGTAAAACTAGACAAAATGCAGAAAGCCAACATCATTGGAAGAGTACAAGAGCGCACAGATTGGTGTTGTTCAATCATCTGTCATAAAGGGTGGCCTATTGAGAATATGTCGTTAAATGCAGCTTTGAAACATTATTATCTTTACAAAATATCCACAATAGAAGACTTAAATACGGGTGCAAAATTCTTCTCAAAGATTGAAGCCAAGCATGATTATTGGTCAGTACGTCTCTCATGGAGATATCTGAAGAGTTTACTACGCTTCATACCCCGTTTGAATGGGATTGTTTACAACAACTTCCTTTCAAGCTATTTGTTAGCTCGAATCTCTTTCAGGTTCACATACACTGTGCCAGAATTCATTTGTATTGGTAATTACATAGCTGTTGAATGAAGAACAAAGTAAGAACGTGACCATAATCTGCACTTATTTATGCTACTGGCATATAATAGGCGGGATTCTCTCACCCTGGGGTCGGGCCGGAGAATCGGCTCGACCGGCGTGAATCGCGCCACGCCGCCCTGACGCCAGGACGCGATGCTCCAGAGAGCGGAGAATCCGCACCATTGGCACCAGCACGGCCGGCGCGGCAGTGGTCGAGGTCCGCTCTGCGGGGCCCCCCCGGCAATTCTCCGCCCGGGATGGGCCGAACGGCTGTACCAAAAAAACTTGAATCCCGCCGGCGCCGTTCTAACCTTGTCTTACCGGGCGGGACCTCAGCGTAGAAGGATCCGGGGCGGCCTGTGGCGGGAGAGGGGGCTCCGACCCCGGGAGGATCCTCCGCTGTGGCCTGGCCCGCGATCGGGGCCCACCGATTTGCGGGCCGACCTCTCGGGCTGAGGGCCTCCTTTGTTCCGTGCCAGCCCCTGTAGCCCTACGCCATGTTGCATCGGGGCCGGCGACACCGTGCATGCGCGGAAATTGCGCCGGTCCCACTGCGCAAGCGCGTGTTGGCGCCAGTACAACTGCACATGCGCGGACCCCACGGCGCCCATCTGACGCCGGGATCGGCAGCTGGAGTGGCGTGGGTCACTCCAATGCCGTGCTGGCCCCCGGTCGGCGTCAGAATACCTGCTCCTGAAGCCATGTTGGCGCCGTTGGGAAACACGACGGCGTTTATGACGGCGTCAACACTCCGGATCAGAGAATCACGCCCAATGTGTTCAACACCCTGAAATGTGGGACTGGATTCTCCGATCCCCAGCTGCATTCTTCTCGCTGGAGCGACATTCACTGGCAGCGGGATTCTCTACTCCAGCCACGTGTCAATGAGATTTCCCATTGAAGCCACCTCATGCCGGCAGGAAACCCATGGGCGGGGGTGAACTGCCGGCAAGAACAGAGAATCCCAAAGGCCGGAGAATTCTGGCCGTGATTTCAATGTGCAGCAGACCAATTATTTTGATTCTATTCATTCCATTAATGGCATTTGTCCTGATTCAAGTAAAATAGAGGATATTAAGGCCATGGTGACTCTTCAAGATAAGGACGATCTTCAAATATGTCCAGGTCTCTTTAATTTCTTGTCATCACATATTCCCAATTTTGCTCAAAAGTCTTCATTGATGGAATTGTTAAGGAACCATGTGCCTTTCTTGTCTTGTGGCACAATGACAACCAATACCTCGATGAAGCATTGAGTCAGTCATCATCAGGACCATTAACATTGCAATTTTATGATCCCAGAGAGACAACTACCTTGAGATAAATGCCTCCGAAACAGTTCTGAGAGCATGCATGCTCTAAATATGTACTTATTCTGGAAAGGGCAAGCCTTAACTTTTTCTGTGAGATTAGTGGTTATAGAAGCAGAGGAATGTTCTGAGAGCATGCATGCTATAAAAAGGGAAACCGATTGCAATTGCTTCAAAATCTCTGTCTGTAACACAATCCAACTATTCTAATATTGAGAGGGAAACATGAATTTTAGTGGTTGGAATCATGGATTTGCATACTCTATTTGGCAAAAGGTTGAGGTAGACAACCCATTGGAGACGATTGGGTGAATACCATGAATCATTGAACCGCGAAGATGGCAATATCTCTTGATAAAAGATTCAGGGTATGACTGTGAGATGAGGTACAAGCCTGGTGGTCATGTCAGATGCACTTAGCAGATTGCCTGACCCAGTGAAAATACAAGATATATCATTAGATCTACAAGTCAACTTCATTGACATCGAACTTAAAGATGTTTTCCAAATTGAGCAAGTACATTTTGTGCAAGGCAAATACCAGCAACTGCAAGAAGAAATGACAAGAATTCACCACTAGAGAAACTGTGGAAAACAATCATCGAAGGATGGCCTGATTCAATTCAGCAGGTCTACTAGCATGTGGTAGAGACAGGATGGAAAATAAGTGCACATCTACATCACCCAGGTACCTCCAGGATATACAACATTCTTCAAAGTGCTGCTCTCGCCGCATCCTGAAAGCCACACTCAGTGCCATGCGCCGCCACATGAAGACACTCGACATCTCTCTCCAGCAGCACCGTCTTACTCTCTCAAAGCTGTCCATGTACCCAGTTTCATTTCATCCTTCGCATCATTCGATGTCTTAACAAGAATCTTTTCCTGTTTCTTACAGATGGAAAGGAATGCAAGCTTCAACAACTCATCAACACCACAGCCCATCCCAGGCCCTCCACCAGTCCCAATCTCTTGTACCCCATTTCTCCCAGTATCAACACCACTGCCCATCCCAGGCCCTCCACCAGTCCCAATCCCTCGTACCCCATTTCTCCCAATATCAACACCACTGCCCATCCTGGCCCTCCACCAGTCCCAATCCCTCGTACCCCATTTCTCCCAGTATCAACACCGCTGCCCTCCACCAGTCCCAATCCCTCGTACCCCATTTCTCCCAACCCCAGCCCTTGCCGCGTGTTCACCATACCCTCTGACATTCCCCTCTCTGAGGCCGAGCGTGCTGTTCTCAGCAAAGGACTCCACTTTGTACCCTTACATCCCCATCTCAATGAATTCCGACATGATGTTGAACTCTTCTTTCGCCGCCTTCGTCTCCATGCCCACTTCTTTGGGCAAGAATCCTCACCCCGTTCCACTGATCCTTTCATGTGCCTCCAACATTCTGCCTCCAAGTGGACCCCCCCGTCGGGACAATTACCTGCCCTTGATCTTTTCATTGAGAACTGTCGACGGGACATTAACCATCTTAAATTTTTTGCCCCCCTCACCCATTCCAACCTCTCTCCTTCCTCTACCTCGCATAGGCTGATACTTCCTCTTACCTCCCCCCTGGACCATGACCAGACCACTGAACATCAAGCCATTATCTCCAACACCGTTAGTGACCTCATTTCCTCCGGATGCCTTCCCCCTACGGCTTCCAACCTCATAGTCTCCCAACCCCAGACAGCCTCTTTTACCCACTTCCCAAAATCCACAAAAAGGACTGTCCCGGCAGGCCCGTGTGTCAGCGTGCTCTTGCCCCACTGAACTTATTTCCTCTTATCTTGACTCCATCCTCGCTCCTCTGGTCCATTCCTTCCCCACCTACATCCAGGATTCCTCTGATGCCCTGCGTCATATTGACAGCTTCCAGTTCTCGGGCCCTAACCGCATTCTATTCACCATGGATGTGCAATCTGACTACACCTCCATCCCACACCAGGGTGGCCTGAGAGCTCTTCACTTCTTTCTCGAAAAGAGACCCAGACAATTCCCATCCACCACCACTCTCTCCACCTGGCTGAACTCGTTCTATCTCTCAACAACTTCTCCTTTCACTCATCTCACTTTATCCAAATCAAAGGTGTAGCAATGGGTACCCGCATGGGTCCTAGCTACGCTTGCCTTTTTATGGGGTATGTGGAACATTCCGTGTTCCAGGCCTATCCGGGCCCCCTCCCACAAATCCTTTACCGATACATTGATGACTATTTTGGTGCCGCGTCATGCTCTCGCTCGGACCTGGAAAAATTCATCAACTTCACTTCCAGTTTCCACCCCTCCATCACTTTCACCTGGTCCATCTCAGACACTTCCCTTCCTTTCCTTGATCTATCTGTCTCCATTTCCGGCAATAGACTATCTACTAATATCCACTACAAGCCCACTGACTCCCACAACTATCTGGACTACAACTCTTCGCACCCTACACCCTGTAAGGACTCCATCCCTTTCTCTCAACTCCTTCGTCTCCGTTGCATTTGTTCCGATGATGCCACTTTCCAAAATGGTGCTTCGAAAATGTGTTCCTTCTTCCTCAACCATGATTTCCCACCTACAGTTGTGGACAGGGCCCTCAACAGTGTGCGGCCCATCTCCAGTGCCACAACCCTCGCCCCCTCCATTCCCTCCCAGAACAAGAATAGAGTCTCCCTTGTCCTCACATTTCATCCCACCAGCCACCATCTGCAAAGCATAATCTTCTGCCATTTTCGCCAACTCCAGCGTGATGCCACCACAAAACACATCTTCCCTTCACTCCCTCTGTCAGCATTCCGCAGAGACCATTCCCTCCGAGACAATCTAGTCCACTCCTCCACCATACCCAGTACCTCTCCCATCACCCGTGGCACCTTCCCATGCAATCGCAGAAGGTGTAACACCTTCACGGTAGCACAGTGCTTAGCACAGTTGCTTCACAGCTCCAGGGTCCCAGGTTCGATTCCCAGCTTGGATCACTGTCTGTGTGGAGTCTGCACGTTCTCCCCGTGTCTGCGTGGGTTTCCTCCGGGTGCTCCGGTTTCCTCCCACAGTCCAAAGATGTGCAGGTTAGGTGGATTGGCCATTCTAAATTGCCCATAGTGTCCAGAAATGTTAGGTGGGGTTACTGGGTTGGGATGGAGGTGTGGGCTTAAGGAGGGTGCTCTTTCCAAGGGCCGGTGCAGACTAGATGGGCCAAATGGCCTCCTTCGGCACTGTAAATTCTATGACTATGACCTGCCCCTTTACCTCTTCCATGCTTAACATCCCAGGCCCAAAACACTCATTCCAGATTGAGCAGCGTTTCACTTGTATCTCTTCCAATTTGGTCTATTGCATTCGCTGCTCCCAATGTGGTCTCCTCTATATTGGAGAGACCAAACGCAGACTGGGTTATCGCTTTGCTGAGCATCTTCGGTCTGTGCGCATTCAGGGCCCTGACCTTCCTGTTGCTTGACATTTTAACACAAGACCCTGCTCCCATGCCCACATGTCTGTCCTTGGCCTGCTGCAATGTTCCAGTGAAGCGCGACGCAAACTGGAGGAACAACATCTCATCTACCGGTTAGGCACACTGCAGCCTTCTGGTCTCAACATCGAATTCAACAACTTCAGATGATCAGTCCCACCTCGACCCATTTGTTTTTATTTCATTTTAACTGTCTTTTACCATTTCTTTCTTTCTTAATATACATTTAATTCCCCCCCCCCCTCCCCCCCAATCCTATCCACCTTTCCTGCACCTTTCTCCTCTTTGCTTCCCCCTTCCCCTCCCCCCACACCTACCGCTCATCCTCTGATGTTAGTTTCCCTGCTGTTTGACCTTTCACATCTTTTGTCCTCTCTGGGGACTCTTTCCCCTTGGTTTCTGTGGCCATTAGCACCCGGTTTCCCTGGGTTTCTGTGGCTGTGACTCATCTTTCATTCTCACTCCACAGTATAAATATTTCCCACTTTCTCGGTCTGTTAGCTTTGACAAAGAGTCATCGGACTCGAAACATTAGCTCTTTTCTCTCCCTACAGATGCTGCCAGACTTGCTGAGATTTTCCAGCATTTTCTCTTTCGTTTCAGATTCCAGCATCCGCAGTAATTTGCTTTTTTACATCACACAGGCTAATCTGTAAATTTTGTTTTCAATGCATAAGGTTTTCAATGGCTAGCCATGATTCATAGCAGAAGAATTTCAAACCATCAGAGACTCAAAATCTATAAGGATGTGCTAATGCCCTCTGTGACTATTGACAATCAAATTCCAAAGAAATATATCAACGCTTTTGCATTTTTAAGGCAGAGCTCCAGCCCCGGCAATGGTCTGCCTGTCCCAATCAGCCATGGACAAAGGCAGCTATTTATGACTCCTAATATCCCAAAGTGGTGTGAATGACCCAACTATTATCTGCTCTCAAGCATTCCAAATTCCAAATAAGGTCCGTAATTTATTACTAAGTCATGTCAGGATAGATCGGAAAAGTGAAACATCAATCACACCATTTCTCCTCACGATATAGATCGATGGCCTAGCTGAACAAATTATCCAAATGGCAAAATCCCTAATGCTCAAGTGTAGACAGCCAAACAATATCTGCACATGTTACATTTGAGAGCGATACCTTAAGTGCAACTGTACCATCACCAGCAGAGTTCAAGTTTGGCAGAACAGTGCATACTAATCGACCACTCTTAACCATTCTACTTTCTCAGGAACTAGATAGCAACATTTAAAACCTAAGCAGAGGATTACCAAGGTACGCAATAAATATGCTAGTACAGAATAGCGAGGTTTGCAATTGGGACAAGTTCACATCCAGGATCCCACAGAAGGTACATGGCAACCAGTCAAGGTGACAAGGATTTGTTCAGAACCAAGGTCCTATAAAATTATTACACACAAGGGCACAACAACGAGGTGTAACTGAGGAAAAATCAGATCCATTCAGCTCCTCAGCCATCATGCAGTCCTGTTGCATGTAGGACAAGATGAAAAAAGCAATCTGGAATAACATTGAAGAATGAAAACCCCAAAGATTACTGTGAGTAATTAAATAAACCAGGCAAGGTCACCATTGTCATAATATGCACTCATGTTCATAATGAGATACAGACAGGCAGTGATGGACACACACAGGAACCAATCACCACAAAGAATACAGAACAACCAATCACCAGGCAGGACACTACAGGGTACATTACCAGTATAAAACACACTAGGCAGGAAGGCTCGGCCTCTTCGTACTGGTGATAGCTGTAGCAACAGTCAGGGTGCAATGTACAGTCAGCACCTACTACACATGGCATAGAGCAAGTCTGGGCAAGCCAGACCAAGGTTAGCAAGCTTAGATTAATAGAGTGTTGACCCACAGCGCAGTGTACATTACTCGGCAAGTTCAATAAAGCAGTGTTGAACCATCTACAGCGTTGGAAGCCTGTTTTCAAGTGATACTGCATCGAGTTGCAGTCCAACATGTTATCCAACATATATAACACATCATGGTACCAGGAAACTATTAACTCTAAAGGACCTACCTCGAGTAAATCTGAAACAACCGGAAAGCAAGTACCAAACAGCCAGCGGTATGGAAAAGATCCAGGCCCCTCCACAGCTCAGGATCTCCGGCAACCTCAGCGTCAACTGGAGGGTAATCAGACAGAAGTTCCTCGCGGCAGCCGACCTTGAGGAAGCATCAGGTGCCAGGAAAATCGCGCTGCTCCTGTCGACTGCAGGGGATAACGCCATCCACATCTTTAACTCGCTCACGTTTGCCCAAGGAGAAGATAAAAGTTCCAGACCATTCTGCAAAAATTCGACAGCCACTGTGAAGTCGAGCTAAATGAGAGCTTTGAACGGTACATCTTCCAACACAGGCTTCAGGGTAAGGACGAACCTTTTCACTCCTTTTTGACCCATCTCCGCATCTTAGCGCAGTCATGTAACTGTGACTCGACTGCTGATTCCATGATCCGGGATCAGATCGTTTTTGGGGTCCATTCCGACTCCCTGCGGGAGCAGCTTCTTAAAATCAAACGTATGACCCTCCCGATCGCCATCGAAACGTGCGTTGCCCATGAACATGCCAGAAATCGCTACTCCCACATCAAGGCGGAAGAAACGGCAAAACTAGCCTCCCACGAGACAGAAAGTGTACAGGCCATTGCTAGGCTGCAGGGCCTGAGCATTGAGGAGAGTGGCTGTTTCACGAGTCTCAGTGGCCATTTCACGGCTTTCCACGGGGCCCCGCGCAGGCACACCGTGACTGGGAGGACAATGCGGGCGAAAACCCTACTGCGCATGTGCAAATGTCGGCCGACAGCACTGCGCAGGCGCGGAGGCGCATGGAACGCACTGACGTCAGCGTCATGACGTGCCAGAATTGTAGCTCCGCCCATTTAAAGCGGCAATGCCCAGCCAAAGGAAGGCGATGTCTACAATGTGGAAAGCCTCGGCATTATGCGGCCTTATGCAGGTCCGCTCCACCGTTCAAAAGCCAGCGAGCCCAGCTGCAACGCAGACCTGTCCACTGCATACAGCAAGGCATGCAGGATTCCAATCCCGAAAGCCCAACGGACCCAAATGATGACTGCCTAGAGTCTCCATATCAGGTGGGCATTATCACCACACGTGAGAATGTCTCCTCCACTCATGCAAAGCACCTCTCAATCCTAAGTGTGGATTCTGGTGACGAATGGCGCGCTGTCGTTAAAGTGAATCAGTGCAGAATCCAATTCAAACTGGACACTGGTGCGTCTGCAAACCTCATATCCCGGGCAGACCTCAACAGCATCTGAGACCAACCCAAAATTCTTCCGCCAGCCTGCCAGCTCCTTGATTACAATGGCAATGCCATAGCTGCTAGTGGGATCGTGTCATCTAGTTGTATCCCACAAGGCAATCACAGTGACGTTAAGATTCGAGATTGTCAGGCCTGACAAAGCATCCCTGCTCGGTGCCCGTGCATGTAAACTCCTTAATCTGGTGCAGCGAATCCATGCCATGTCCTCTGCACCTCTGACTGCCTCATCTCATGTGAATCTACAGGCTGACATAAACAACATCCTCATGCAATATCCCGGTGTGTTCGATGGGATAGGCACGCTCCCGTATCGCTACAAAATACTACTCAAGCCGGATGCCACCCCAGTCATTCATGCATCACGCCAGGTGCCGGCTCCTCCAAAGGATCGTTTAAAAGCCAGGGCATCATTTCAAGGGTCATGGAACCAACAAACTGGGTCAGCTCCATGGTCTGCGTGAAGAAGCCCTCAGCCGAAATACGAATCTGTATCGATCCCAAAGACCTCAATCGCAACATCATGAGGGAGCATTACCCGATCCCGAAGCGGGGAGAATTAACCTCTGAGATGGCACATGCCAAATTCTTTACCAAGCTGGACACCTCACGTGGTTTCTGGCAGATGCAACTGGACGACTCCAGCAGGAAGTTCTGCACGTTTAACACTCCATTCGGCAGGTATCATTTCAGCCTCCGAAGTCTTTCACTGCATAATGGAGCAAATAATAGAGCGCATTGAGGGTGTGCGAGTCTATGTGGATGACGTGATAATCTGGTCCATGACCCCCGAGGAGCACATAGATCGGCTCAAACAGGTCTTTAAAAGGGTCCACGAGAATGGCCTCAAGCTAAACAGGGCCAAATGCTCATCTGGTCTGTCATCAATCAAATTTCTGGGTGATCAAATATCCCAGCAGGGTGTGCAACCTGATTCCGACAAAGTAATGGCAATCAATGCCATGAAGACCCCAGAGTACAAAAAGGCGGTACTACGCTTCCTGGGGATGGTGAATTTTCTGAGAAAATTCATTCCTAACATGGCATCCCACACCACAGCCCTCCGGCATCTAGTAAAAAAGACCACAGTATTCCAGTGGACACCAACACATCAAGCGGAGTGGATGGAGCTCAAGGCAAAGCTCACCACGGTCCCAGTCCTGGCGTTCTTTGACCCGACCAAGGAAACAGAAATATCCACGGACGCAAGCCAGGGTGGCATTGGTGCGGTGCTCCTGCAGAAAGATGACTCATCATCCTGGGCTCCAGTGGTATACACATCCAGGGCCATGACTCCGACTGAGCAAAGGTACGCACAGATTGAAAAGGAGTGCCTGGGTCTCATAGAATCACAGAATCATAGAATTTACAGTGCAGAAGGAGGCCATTCGGCCCATCGAGTCTGCACCGGCACTTAGAAAGAGCACCCGACCCAAGCCCACACCTCCACCCTATCCCCATAACCCAGTAACCCCACCCAACACTAAGGGCAATTTTGGACACTAAGGGCAATTTAGCATGGCCAATCCACCTAACCTGCACATCTTTGGACTGTGGGAGGAAACCGGAGCACCCGGAGGAAACCCACGCAGACATGGGGAGAACGTGCAGACTCCGCACAGACAGTGACCCAAGCCGGGAATCGAACCTGGGACCCTGGAGCTGTGATGCAATTGTGCTAACCACCATGCTACCCCGGAAACCCACGTAGACACGGTGAGAACGTGCAGACTCCGCACAGACAGTGACCCAAGCCGGGAATCGAACCTGGCACCCTGGAGCTGTCGAACCTGGGACCCTGGAGCTGATTCTCCTCACGGGAATCATTAAATTCCACGATTACGTATACGGTCTGCCAAAGTTCACAGTGGAAACAGACCACAGACCCTTAGTCCACATCATCCAGAAGGATTTAAATGACATGACGCCCCGGTTACAGCGCATTCTTCCGCGACTCCACCGATATGATTTCGACCAAGTCTACACACCGGGCAAGGAGCTGATAATCGCGGATGCACTATCTAGATCCATCACCACGCCCTGCGAACATGTAGACTTCATTCGCCAAATGAGGCACAGGTGCAGATGTGCGGCAGCAACCTCCCGGCCACTGATGAACGTGTCGTCCAGGTACGAGCAGAAACTGCCAAAGACCCTCTGCTGCAAAGGGTAATGCACCACCTCGCAAATGGGTGGCGCAAGGGGCAATGCCCTCAGTTTTTTAATGTCAAGGATGATTTGGCGGTTGTTGAAGGGATCATTCTGAAACTGGATCGAATTGTTATGCAGGCCATGGTGCTCAAGCAGATCCATGAGGGTCACCTTGGAGTCAAGAAATGCCGACGCAGAGCTCGACAGGCAGTTTACTGGCCTGGGATCAGCCAGGACATCTTCAACATGGTCCTCAATTGCACCACATTCCAGAGATTCCAAAATCTCAGCCCAAGGAGACGCTCCAACAACATGAGCTCGTGACCTCTCCATGGTCCAAGGTGGGAATAGACCTCTTTCACGCAAATGGGCGTGACTATGTACTTCTGATCAATTACTTTTTGAATTACCCAGAAGTTGTGAAGCTGTCGGACCTCATGTCAAGATCAGTCATCAAGGCCTGCAAGGAGACGTTTGCCAGGCACGGTATACCACTCACAGTGATGAGCGACAATGGTCCATGTTTCGACAGCCAAGAGTGGTCCAACTTTGCACAATCCTACCACTTCAAACATGTCACATCCAGTCCCCATTACCCGCAGTCAAACAGGAAGGTGGATAAAGGGGTCCACATTGTCAAGCAGCTACTCTGCAAGGCTGCAGACTCTGCATCTGATTTTAACCTTGCACTGTTGGCATACAGGGCAACACCTCTGTCAACTGGTCTGTCTCCGGCTCAACTACTCATGATCGCAACCTGCGGACAACTGTTCCAGCCATCCACGTTCCAGACCTTGATCACCTCACGGTGCTAAGAAAAGTGCAGCGACTCAGGGACCAGCAGAAGATCACGTATGATGCTCATGCCACTGATTTGCCTGTGCTGACTCCAGAAGATGTTCGCATCAAGCTGCCTGAGGGAGGTTGGTCAGCCCCAGCTGTTGTTGTACGACCGGCTGCCCCCAGGTCTTTCGTTGTTTGCACGGCTGATGGCTCCATTCTCAGGCGCAACAGAAGGGCACTGCGCAAAGCCTTCCCACCACCGCCTGACACACCACTCCGTATGTCGAGACGCCTCCTCCGGACATTTCAAACCACGAGCCTGCCAATCTGGCAGCAATCCCGCCTGTCGAGACGCCGGCGTCCCCCCCCCCCCCGCCACCTCTGAGGCGGTCAACAAGAATCCGTCGCCCACCACAAAGACTTTATAGACTTTAACTGTGTAAATTTTGTTCACCTTGTTCTGTATATGCACGATAGACACCTTCCCATGTATATATGTTCACTCACTCACTATTTTGCACATAGTCACACATGTAAATACAAGCACACAACCACAAACATCCAAAATTTATTTTAAAAGGGGCGATGTCATAATATGCACTCATGTTCATAATGAGGTACAGACAGGAAGTGATGGACACACACAGGAACCAATCACCACAAAGAATACAGAACAACCAATCACCAGGCAGGACACTACAGGGTACATTACCAGTATAAAACACACAAGGCAGGAAGGCAGGCCTCTTCGTACTGGCAAGTTCAATATAGCAGTGTTGAACCATCTACAGCGTTGGAAGCCTGTTTTCAAGTGATACTGCATCGAGTTGCAGTCCGTGTTAATCCAACATATATAACACATCAACCATCACAAGATCTGGGTGTACCAGCAGGTTGCTTTTATGGTTTAGAGAGAGGGATGTGTGGTGTAGTGGCATTGGCACTGAATTAGCCATCCAGTGACCCAAGGTAATGCCCTGGGGACCCGAGTTTGAATCCCACCACGGAAAATGGTGGAATATTAATTCAATAAAAATCTGGAATTAAAAGTCTAATGGTGACCATGAATCCATTGTCAGTTGTAGTTATAAACACATCTCATCTACTAATGTCCCTGTAAGTAAGAAAATCTGACATCCTTACCTGGTCTGGCCTACATGTGCCCCCATATCCAAAGCAATGGTCGACTTTTAAATTCTTCCTCAGCTGTATCAAACCTCTTAAAATATCTAAAAGGAATGAAATGGGACCGAGATACTGGAAACAACAGTAAACTCAACCTAAATCCTTCTCACGACTAACATCTGGGGTGTTGTGCAAAAATCGGTAGAGCTGCCTCACAGACTAGCCTGACATAGTTATACGCACAGAATCATAACTTACAGATAATATATCAGACACCACCATCACCATCCCTGGGTATGTCCTGTCCCACTAGTAGTACAGTCTCAGCAGAGGTGGTGGTACAGTGGTATAGAGTCGGGAGAGAGTTGGCGTGGGAGTCCTCAGCATGGACTCCGGACCCCATGAAGTTTCATGTCACCAGATCAGACATGGGCAAGGAAACCTCCTGCTGATTAGGGATATCAGCATGACATCACTAAGAGGGAACTGTGTCATTTGATAGAGTCTTAATTTCTGCCTTCCAGCTTTGTACTGAAATATAACTGTTTTCATGAGCCTAATCTTAATAAATGAACCTACAACATGTTTAACCAATCCATTATCACCTCACGGTGATAGTTTTTTGAAGAATAAAGGGATTAAGGGTTATGGTGTTCGGGCCGGAAAGTGGAGCTGAGTCCACAGAAGATCAGCCATGATCTCATTGAATGGCGAAGCAGGCTCGAGGGGCCATATGGCCTACTCCTGCTCCTAGTTCTTATGTTCATTTTATGAGTGATTAGTGCCTTGTGCCTTATGCAGTCAAAAAGCCCTAGGTAATATAGATCATTATAATAACACAACTTTAGCCTTGATTTTTGTGTTCAGGTGGGACTCGATCTCCCATCTTATGATTCAGAGGCAGGGGTGTTTCCAAATATGCTGCAATGATATGTAGAATAGCGTTTGTGTATGATTTAATAACCAAACTGTAAGTCAGGATAGGTGCCGTATGCATAGACTGAGATTTAGCATCCGACCACAGGTGGAGTAGTGACAGGAGTAGGTCACTGGAATACAGGCCTCATGGAGATATGAGGTAATATCCTGGATGGCACAGGGACACGGAATCTGGACAACAAGCACAGACGCATATCGAGCAGCACCTGAGTTGACAGTGATTAGAAAGAATTAACCAAAGTTATTTGTATTTAGCCATAACATCCAACTGCAATCTTACATCATAGAAACCCTTTAGTGATTTAGTTAATTAATAAACAGTTTTATTCATTTACAAAGCTGTATGTTCTCTGAGCACTTCAGTTACAAAGTTCTCGCCACCCGTGTTACATATGCCACAGTTGACACCTCATACATGAAATGACCTGACATTCCTATGCTTCTATCACCACTAATCTCACATAAAAAGTTAAGGCTTGCCCTTTACAGAATAAATACATTTTTAATGGCGTGATTACTGAATTTCTGCCAAACAACCTCTCTGACATTGCTTCTTTTGTACACGTGGCATCTTATTCCTTCAGATTTTACAATAACATTTGGTGACATAAAAAAATTATTCACTTTATTTTTATTCAGTTTTTTTTCTAGCTCTTTATCTTGTTCTTAATTCAACCTTTCTTTTCATCTCTTTATCTTGCTTTTTGCATGATTTCGACATTGAGTTGAATATTTTAACTTGTGCATTCTCTGCTGATTCATGATTGCTTCACCTGATTAGTTAAGGAGATACATTCTTGGCTGCCTGGTTCTCAAAGGTCTAAGGTACACTGCATTGTGTCAAAATGTCTCTCGAATTACAGTAAGTTCCAGTGCAAAATATCATTGAAAATGTGTGTGTGCAAGTGCAAATAGAATGAATGGCTGACACCATTTGTTTGCCATTGAAAATAAAATCCAGCCAGTGAATGCACATGTTATTGCTAACACGTTGTTACTGGAGAAAATACCCAATTCATCCAATCCATGATTGTTAAACTCGGTGTCAGATTCTGGGAAAGCTAGCTTCATGTTTACATTTTTCCAGAGCTTTTAAAGAGTCTAATAACCATCACTTATTGGCATAAGTATGCTTCAATGAAGTTACTGTGAAAAGCCCCTAGTCGCCACATTCTGGCACCTGTTCGGGGAGGCCGGTACGGGAATTGAACACGCGCTGCTGGCATTGTTCTGCATTACATGCCAGCTGTTTAGCCCACTGTGCTAAACCAGCCCCTTGTAATAAGAAGCTGGTGCTGTTATCCTGAGAGATACTGCTCGCTCTGCTCAGTGTTTCCAGCATTTTTCATTTTTATTTCAGATTTCCAGCATCTGCCGTATTTTGCTTCTATGTAAGGATAAGGGATCATAGAATTTACAGTGCAGAAGGAGGCCATTCAGCCCATCGAGTCTGCACCGGCCCTTGGAAAGAGCACCCTACCAAACCCACACCTCCACCCTATCCCCGCAACCCCACCTAACATTTTTTGGACACTAATGGGCAATTTAGCATGGCCAATTCACCTAACCTACACATCTTTGGACTGTGGGAGGAAACCGGAGCACCCGGAGGAAACCCACGCAGACACGGGGAGAGCGTGCAGACTCCGCACAGACAGTGACCCAAGCCGGGAATCGAACCTGGGACCCTGGAGCTGTGAAGCAACTGTGCTAACCACTGTGCTACCATGCTGCCCACCTAACATAAGCATTTAAAATTATGAAGGGTTTTGATAGAGCAAGTAGGGACAGATTGTTTCCTCTGGTAAGTGGGTTGGTAATCAAAGGTCATACATTATAGAAAAAGAGGGAAACCTCACAGAGGATTGGTCAGATCTGAAGCACACTGGAAAAGGAGAGTGGAATCAGATTCCAGGAGGAACTTTCAAATGCATGTACTTGAAAACTAGACTAATGTGCTTGAAGAAGACTAATTTGTAGGTTTATAGGAAAAATCTGGGGTTTGGCAGTAAATTGGACAGCTGTTTCATGGAGCTGGCATAGTTGGCCAATTGGTCTCCTTCTGTGCTGTAAGAGTCTATGGGCTTGATCATTAATCCAGGGTAGGGGACCAAATACCTGGTTCAGTTCTGGGTCCTGACACTGCGCTGTGTCGATGTCATTAAGGAGACCTTACTTTAAAATGCAGATCCCCTAACTTGGTCAGAGGCAAGTTTGGTGCCCAATTACTGGTGCTGGGCATTGCCTTGAGGTGGAAGCTGACTTTGGAGAGCAATGCTCAAGGCAGACAGCAGTCATGACTAGGCTTGCCATAGCCTTGCAGATTGCAGCTGGCAGTAGATCAGAGGACCAGCTGCCTCACTGCATAAACCTAGAAGGTTAATGAATGGTTACTAACCCTGCGCTTTGTGAATCACCCTTCTTTCACAACAACTTTACTTCAATAGAAACATCACTAATGGCATCCCACAATGCTGTCGATAGCTGTGCATGAGAGTGTGGCAGTCTGTTCATTTTTTCCCAATCTGCGATTTGAAAATCACTTTCTGGCCCACCCCAGCCAATTAGCAAACTCTTCAAGGAGCTTAACCAGCAGTTTATTGAAGGCGAGTAGGTTGCCAGCTTGTGGTGAACCACTGTATTGTATTGTACTGTTGTATTGTTACATGCCTGGACTTGTGTATTGTGGTAAACTGCCACTCTATTATATGTAATGTGGTAAACCACTGCCTGATGGCTCCGCCTCCCCTCGGGCTCGGTATAAAGGTGGTTGGTCTCCGCCGCTGCCCCAGTTCGGGATCAGAGGCCAGGAGGCTTTCTGTTTAGTTTATTAAAGCCTCAGTTATGTTCACTACTCGTCTCGTGTTCATTGATGGCACATCACGGCTCCCCCATCCCACCCACTTTGAAAATTGCAGCATGTTATGGAGATGTTGGAAAACTGACAGGCCATCCAGGAGTGCTATTTTAAAAGTATGTACACACCAAATCTCACACCCTGGGGCGATTAAAAACAGAGAGAGCATAGAAAATAGGAGGATGAGTAGGCCATTCAGCCCTTTGAACCTGCTCTGCCATTCTATCTCCAATGCTCTCCCCATACCCCTTGACACCCTGACAATCTAGAAATCTATTTCCATCTGAAATATAGGGTGCGATTCAGCAGTCTCAGGTAAATGTCCTTTGATCAGCGTGTTTAGCGGGGTGTTTCTCGGTGGCAGCAGATCCAAGAAACACCCCGCTATCCAACTGCACTTTGACATTTTTTTAGCCTCGGGAAGTTTTACACCCTGCTGACGCTGCACTTAAAGTCATTTCCGGCTGGCGAGCTGAATTTCCCCAGTAGGAAAGGCACCTCGCAGATTGGGACGTCATTTTGTCCAGCAGCCCAGATCTTTCCCCCCCCGCCGGACCTTCAGGCCCCCTATGTTCTTTTGTGTGGCCCCTCATGCCCCAACCTTGGCGAGACCCCTGAAAAAGCCCCCTCACCCCCCTCGACCTCTGGCAGTGCCAATCTGCACCTGGGAACCCTGGTAATGTCAGCCCGGCACCCTGGCAGACCAAAGAATTTCTACAGTGCAGAAGAAGGCCATTCAGCCCATCAGGTCTGCCTCAACCCTCTGAATGAGCACCCTACCAAGGCCCACTCTTCCGCACCCCATAACCCCACCTAACCTGCACATCTTTGGACTGGGAGGAAACCAGAGCACCTGGAGGAAACTCACGCAGACACTGGGAGAACATGCAAACTCCACACAGTCACCCAAGGCCAGAATTGAACCTGAGTCTCTGGCGCTGTGAGGCAGCAGTACTAACCACTGAGCCACCATGGAGGCACTGCCAGGCTGGCAGTGCCAAGGTACCCAGATGCCAGGGGGAGTGCCAGGGTGCCACCCTGCTCTGTCCCTGACCACTCGGGGTCTCCAATTGCCTTGGAAAACCCCCTACATGCCATTATGCCTGGTCCACATTTGTGTGGACCAGTACTAAACGGTGCCCTGGCATGGTCTCCCAGGACCAGCCAGTGAGTCCCAGGCACTGGGTGAATCCAACGTCTGGGTATTTAAATGAGCTGTAAGGCTCATTTAATATTCAGATCTGGATTTCGCCCAGCGAGGGCAATATCCAGATCGCACATGGTGGAGCGAGTCAGGTAACTCGGGCAAAGTTTGCGCCCGACGCAGAGCCCGATTTGCAACTTGCACATGATGGCTACCACAGCTGGTGTAGGAGGGAGGGTTTCTGTTATCTGGACCACTGGGAGCTCTTCCGGGGCAGGTGTGACCTGTATAAGATGGACGGGTTGCATCTAAACCGGAGAGGCATAAATATCCTGGCCGCGAGGTTTGCTAGTGTCACACGGGAGGGTTTAAACTAGTATGGCAGGGGGGTGGGCACGGGAGCAATAGGTCAGAAGGTGAGAGCATTGAGGGAGAACTAGGGAATAGGGACAGTGTGGCTCTGAGGCAGCGCAGACGGGGAGAAGTTGCTGAACACAGCGGGTCTGGTGGCCTGAAGTGCATATGTTTTAATGCAAGGAGCATTACGGGTAAGGCAGATGAACTTAGAGCTTGGATTACTACTTGGAACTATGATGTTGTTGCCATTACAGAGACCTGGTTGAGGGAAGGGCAGGATTGGCAGCTAAACGTTCCAGGATTTAGATGTTTCAGGCGGGATAGAGGGGGATGTAAAAGGGGAGGCGGAGTTGCGCTACTTGTTCAGGAGAGTATCACAGCTATACAGCGAGAGGACACCTCAGAGGGCAGTGAGGCTATATGGGTAGAGATCAGGAATAAGAAGGGTGCAGTCACAATGTTGGGGGTATACTACAGGCCTCCCAACAGCCAGCGGGAGATAGAGGAGCAGATAGGTAGACAGATTTTGGAAAAGAGTAAAAACAACAGGGTTGTGGTGATGGGAGACTTCAACTTCCCCAATATTGACTGGGACTCACTTAGTGCCAGGGGCTTAGACGGGGCAGAGTTTGTAAGGAGCATCCAGGAGGGCTTCTTAAAACAATATGTAAACAGTCCAACTAGGGAAGGGGCGGTACTGGACCTGGTATTGGGGAATGAGCCCGGCCAGGTGGTAGATGTTTCAGTAGGGGAGCATTTCGGTAACAGTGACCACAATTCAGTAAGTTTTAAAGTACTGGTGGACAAGGATAAGAGTGGTCCGAGGATGAATGTGCTAAATTGGGGGAAGGCTAATTATAACAATATTAGGCGGGAACTGAAGAACATAGATTGGGGGCGGATGTTTGAGGGCAAATCAACATCTGACATGTGGGAGGCTTTCAAGTGTCAGTTGAAAGGAATACAGGACAGGCATGTTCCTGTGAGGAAGAAAGATAAATACGGCAATTTTCGGGAACCTTGGATGACGAGTGATATTGTAGGCCTCGTCAAAAAGAAAAAGGAGGCATTTGTCAGGGCTAAAAGGCTGGGAACAGACGAAGCCTGTGTGGCATATAAGGAAAGTAGGAAGGAACTTAAGCAAGGAGTCAGGAGGGCTAGAAGGGGTCATGAAAAGTCATTGGCAAATAGGGTTAAGGAAAATCCCAAGGCTTTTTACACTTACATAAAAAGCAAGAGGGTAGCCAGGGAAAGGGTTGGCCCACTGAAGGATAGGCAAGGGAATCTATGTGTGGAGCCAGAGGAAATGGGCGAGGTACTAAATGAATACTTTGCATCAGTATTCACCAAAGAGAAGGAATTGGTAGATGTTGAGTCTGGAGAAGGGGGTGTAGATAGCCTGGGTCACATTGTGATCCAAAAAGACGAGGTGTTGGGTGTCTTAAAAAATATTATGGTAGATAAGTCCCCAGGGCCGGATGGGATCTACCCCAGAATACTGAAGGAGGCTGGAGAGGAAATTGCTGAGGCCTTGACAGAAATCTTTGGATCCTCGCTGTCTTCAGGGGATGTCCCGGAGGACTGGAGAATAGCCAATGTTGTTCCTCTGTTTAAGAAGGGTGGCAGGGATAATCCCGGGAACTACAGGCCGGTGAGCCTTACTTCAGTGGTAGGGAAATTACTGGAGAGAATTCTTCGAGACAGGATCTACTCCCATTTGGAAGCAAATGGACGTATTAGTGAGAGGCAGCACGGTTTTGTGAAGGGGAGGTCATGTCTCACTAACTTGATAGAGTTTTTCGAGGAGGTCACTAAGATGATTGATGCAGGTAGGGCAGTAGATGTTGTCTATATGGACTTCAGTAAGGCCTTTGACAAGGTCCCTCATGGTAGACTAGTACAAAAGGTGAAGTCACACGGGATCAGGGGTGAACTGGCAAGGTGGATACAGAACTGGCTAGGCCATAGAAGGCAGAGGGTAGCAATGGAGGGATGCTTTTCTAATTGGAGGGCTGTGACCAGTGGTGTTCCACAGGGATCAGTGCTGGGACCTTTGCTCTTTGTAGTATATATAAATGATTTGGAGGAAAATGTAACTGGTCTGATTAGTAAGTTTGCAGACGACACAAAGGTTGGTGGAATTGCGGATAGCGATGAGGACTGTCTGAGGATACAGCAGGATTTAGATTGTCTGGAGACTTGGGCGGAGAGATGGCAGATGGAGTTTAACCTGGACAAATGTGAGGTAATGCATTTTGGAAGGGCTAATGCAGGTAGGGAATATACAGTGAATGGTAGAACCCTCAAGAGTATTGAAAGTCAAAGAGATCTAGGAGTACAGGTCCACAGATCACTGAAAGGGGCTACACAGGTGGAGAAGGTAGTCAAGAAGGCATACGGCATGCTTGCCTTCATTGGCCGGGGCATTGAGTATAAGAATTGGCAAGTCATGTTGCAGCTGTATAGAACCTTAGTTAGGCCACACTTGGAGTATAGTGTTCAATTCTGGTCGCCACACTACCAGAAGGATGTGGAGGCTTTAGAGAGGGTGCAGAAGAGATTTACCAGAATGTTGCCTGGTATGGAGGGCATAAGCTATGAGGAGCGATTGAATAAACTCGGTTTGTTCTCACTGGAACGAAGGAGGTTGAGGGGCGACCTGATAGAGGTATACAAAATTATGAGGGGCATAGACAGAGTGGATAGTCAGAGGCTTTTCCCCAGGGTAGAGGGGTCAATTACTAGGGGGCATAGGTTTAAGGTGAGAGGGGCAAAGTTTAGAGTAGATGTACGAGGCAAGTTTTTTACGCAGAGGGTAGTGGGTGCCTGGAACTCACTACCGGAGGAGGTAGTGGAGGCAGGGACGATAGGGACATTTAAGGGGCATCTTGACAAATATATGAATAGGATGGGAATAGAAGGATACGGACCCAGGAAGTGTAGAAGATTGTAGTTTAGTCGGGCAGTATGGTCGGCACGGGCTTGGAGGGCCGAAGGGCCTGTTCCTGTGCTGTACATTTCTTTGTTCTTTGTTCTTTGTTCTATGATCCACCCCTTGTTTCCTGATCCATGCTGGGTGCAATAGGGTCACTGAATCACGCCCATATTCAATGATTTGACCTCACAGCCCACTGTGATAGAAACTTCCATGCGTTCAACACCCTGCGAGTGAAGAAGTTCATCCTCATCTCAGTCCGAAGAGGCCTATCCCATATCCTGAGACTGATCCATTGTTCTAGACACCCCCAGCCAAAGGAAACAACATCCCTGCATCCAGTCTGCCCGGTCCTGTCAGAATTTCATACATTTCAATTAGATCCCCTCTCATTTTTCTAAACTCCAGTGAATACAGGCCCCGTCGACCCAAACCCTCTTCATACGACAATCCTGTCATCCCAGGAATGAATCTGGTGAACCTTCCCTGCATTCCCTCTGTGGAATCAAGACCTATGATTTTTATTATGTCTCATTTATGCTGATTATTAAATATAAAGAACCTTTAAATCTCCTCTAATACCGGCATCCAAAATTCACTCAAGTGTAAGTTGAAGACTATGCTTGAAACTACTGATCATCATGATTACACTTATGGTATATTGGCTTAGCTGTTGCCATCACTACGGTATGAAAACTATCTCAACTATTCACTTACCGACAGAAGGGGCCCCATAGTTGTCTCCATCCAAGATTTGCAAAGCATCCGCTGAGCAGCCTGCACCACTGCTTTCAATCGCAAAGTCGGTAAAAGAGACTGTAACATGGTTAACTGTTGACAAAAAAACAATTTTCAGTCACTGCAGCAGTTACAGCTCTATAATCATTAAAGACAGCCATTACATGGAAACTATAAGCAGTTTAGTTTCCTTCCGCATATTAGTTTACTAACTTTTTCACAAGGTAATGACATTCTATTCTAGACACACAAAGCTTTCATGCTCTCACAGCAACTGTTGGAACTTTTTTCTGTTTTTTACACCGGTTTCCACAAATTTAAATGCAGTAGTATTTGAGAGAAATGCCCTCGGCAGATAGCTCTGAGATTAACTGAAGATCCAAATTTAATCTGGAATGGGATTTGTATGTGGAGCGAGGCAAGGCAAATGCCAGAATTCCCCCCCCACCCCATTTTCTCCCTCACTCATATCAGTGCAAGCCGTAGGTGATTTTCAATTCATGCCCTGAACAGGAAGTGACAGCGCGCCAATGGCCAGAAACAAAATCTTGAGTGGCTGATGTCACCGGTTGGCACCAAAGTAAGGCCCGCCGGTCCTCATTTGAGCTCAGAAAAGGGGTTATGGTGGTGGGGGAGGTGATCAAGGGACATCTCTGTACCCTGATCTTCATATTCAAAGAAGGACTCTGGTGGCTTCACACAGACTGCCAAATTACTGCCTGCTCGGAGGAGAAGGTTAAAATTGAAGACAGCGGGATCCATGTAGGACGTCAGTGGATAGGTTATATGCCGAATTATAATTTTACTAAGCAGGTGGGCAGTCAAGATAACCTCATCAGTTCTGAAAGCCCCAGAATTAGTCCACCCACATTCGGCTGTATACTGCTCTATTACATTTGTACAACTGGATGCTGTATCTTGTGTTGTGTGAACGTTTTAACTGCATTTCTTTTTAATTCTAGTATTGTAGCCACGTAAAATGGCTGCGTTCCGATTAATCTGGCCAAAACCCAGTTTGAAACAGCTAACCCGAAAGACTGCTGGGAAAAGCAGCTAACAAGACACAAGCAGGCAGCTGCAGACAGTATTGCATATTCGGCTCTGGGGAAGTTAGCCCAGATCGATACTCAGGGCTATCAACAGCCCATCAACCCAGGTATTTGCAGTTACATTCAGGACTGTTTGCAGCCCATCTATCCAGACATCTGCAGTTAAATCGGCTATCCCCGGGAACAATTGCAACATATTAGCAATTGAATACCGGGCCAGACCTGTCGGCGCCTGCAGTGGCCAAAACAAAGACAGGTGAACGACCACCCCCCAATCGAGGAATCGCCTCACCATTGGACACATCGACCCCAGGGATTGGGAACAAATCCAATCACTTGGGACTCAGGGTCAAGGGCCGCCCCGGGAGGCGGGAAGCCCCTGGGCCCTATAAAAGTGAGGGGCCAAGTTCAGATCTCTCTCTCTCTCTCCTCTTCGCCTGCTTGAGACCTTCGCAAGAACAGCGACCGGCAACAGTAAGTTTGAATCCAGCGATCGCTATCCGGTAGAGACACCTAGCCACCGACCTGTAGCAGCCTTTTGAATCCTGCGGGCCAGATCTAATTGGACAAGCCATTCGTTTCCCTGACCTGGTGGGCTCTTCCTAAGTTAAGTATTGGCCTGTAGTGATAGGTTTATTATATAGAAAGTAATATTAGGGTATTAATATTGCTTGTTGTATATAATAAATGACTGTTGTTTTAATCCTTACTAAGCGGTGTGCTGTATTATTAATCATAACCTGAACTTGAACCACGTGGCGGTATCATAAAGATACCTGGCGACTCGTGAGCAAAGGTGACGTAATCAGAGCAAATAGACTAAGGTTAAAAAGAGCAACAGTATCTAATAGATTAGATGAAGCAATAGCACCAATGACAAATAATTATTATGTCGTCATATTCTGGATTGTGTTGCTGTCTGTTTTAATATGATAAAATGCCTTGAAAAATTTTCATTAAGATAGCGCTGTCCTTTAGTAACTTTACAGATTCTGCAATCAGAAACAGCTTAATTAGTTTCACCAATGTCATATTACCAGTGCATTGAAATATTTGAACTTCTCTTGCTTTTCACCATGCTGTCCCCAGTGTGTACGTTGCATTCTGATTGTTGATTACTTTCATGGCATCTCTCATGTTAATTCTTAAATTGATTTATGTGACATCGGGACTGGTTGGAAATATTTTATATTCTATTTCAGACAATTCATTTTCAACACCCCTCGTCCTTGGCTGTAACTTCAATGTCACTTTCATCACATAAATTCTAACTCTTTGCATTATTGCTGAATAAATGAGCAAGAACTGAACAACTGCCTGCAAATCAAATTAGTTTAACGGCAAGTAGTCCTGACTGTTAAAATATACAAAAGCCAAGAAGCACCGTCTTTGGAATTACACTTTATGAATAGCAGCACATATTTAACATGCTGAGATGAAATTCCTCCCCTACGTTGATGGGTGCATTAACCTATTTATTTGACCTAGGTTAGTATTTCTGACATGTTAAAGATGGCATTACAGTTCTGGAGAGAGTGGATGTTCCAGAGCTGTCAAGGACGGAATCTCTCTGGCTAGACGAAAGGAATATGCAATAACAATGATCTGTGTAACATGTAGACCACCAACTCAAGGAAGGGAGGCAGCGAAACAAATTTGCAAAGAATTTTCAGAACAATGCAAGAAGTATAGGGCATGGTTTAACCGGTAAAAATCTCTGGCCGGTTTTGGGCACCTTTAGCAGGGTGTTTCTCGGCAGCTGCAACACCCAGAAATCTCTGCTGTTCAATGGTACTTTGCCATTATTCACTCGTAGGTGAACAATGGGCCACTTTCGAAGGAAAAGTATCAAAGTATATTCCCTTGATGGGGAAAGGTAGAACAAATAAATCCAGAATTTCTCTCTGCCGAGCTGCACATGGGTCACATGAAAGGCTCCTCACAGATCGGGCGCCATTTTGTCTGGCTGCACCGATCTTTACCTCCCGCACCTTTCAGCTTCCCTGTTTTCAAACCCCCCCTCACCCCGCCTCCACATGGTAAGGCCGCCCTGGCAGCGCCAACCTGGATCCTGGGTGCCTTAGCGCTGCACGCCTGGCACCCAGTCAGTGTACCTGCCAGCCTGGCAGTGCCAAGGCTCTGGTGCAAGAGGGAATGGCAGGGTGCCTCCCTGCCCAGTCCCCGGCCATCTAGGGGTCTCTAATGGCCTGGGATACCGTGCCCCCAGCTACCATTACAACTGGTCCACGTCTGTGGCAACCAATGCTAAATGGCACCCTGGCGAGGTTTCCCAGGTGCGGCCTTTAAGTCCCAGGCATCAGGGGAATCCTGTGAATGGGGCAGCATGGTGACGCAGTGGTTAGCGCTGGGACTACGGCGCTGAGGACCCGGGTTTGAATCCTGGCTCTGGGTCACTGTCCATGTGGAGTTTGCACATTCTCTCCGTATCTGCGTGGGTTTCACCCCCACAACCCAAAGATGTGCTGGTTAGGTGGATTGGCCACACTAAATTGCCCCTTAATTGGAAAAAAAATAATTGAATAATCTAAATTTATTTTAAAAACATACGAATCCCGTGAGCCTTCATGCAGATCTGTGAGGGCGAGATCCTGGGGCGTCATTCTCCAACCCCCCAGAGGGTCGGAGAATGGCCGTTGGCCGCCGTGAATCCCGCCCCCGCCGGTTGCCGAAGTCTCCGAAGGGAGAAAAGTCGGCCGGGGGTTAATGTCGCCGCTACCGCGGAGAATGTCACGAGTCTGCGCAAGGCAGCCGATTTTCGGCCTGCCGATATTCTCCCTTCCAGATGGGCCGAAGTCCCGTCGACGTGATGACCGTTCACGTCGACGTAAATTAAGCCTCCTTTTCATCGGCGTGACCCGGTGCTCCAGGCTCACGCCGACCAGCGTGGTGGTGAGTGACGGCCTGGGGGGTTGGCTCTGGGCAGGCAATGGCGTGGCCGCAGTCTGATTGCGTGAGGAGAGGTGTGTCTCGGGTTGTGTGTGTGTGTGTGCGGCGGGGGGCGGGGGGGGTGGTTACAGTAGGCTGGGCTCCGGGGGAGTGCCGGGAGGGGGTCCGTGCCGGGGAGGTGGATGGGGGGTCCGTGCCGGGGTGGAGGTTGGGGGGGGGTCCGTGCCGGGGTGGAGGTTGGGGGGGGGGGTGTCCGTGCCGGGGTGAGGTTGGGGGGGGGGTCCGTGCTGGGGTGGAGGTTGGGGGGGGGTCCGTGCTGGGGTGGAGGTTGGGGAGGGGTCCGTGCCGGGGTGGAGGTTGGGGGGGGGGGGTCCGTGCCGGGGTGAGGTTGGGGGGGGGTCCGTGCCGGGGTGAGGTTGGGGGGGGTCCGTGCTGGGGTGGAGTTTGGGGGGGGGGTCCGTGCTGGGGTGGAGGTTGGGGGGGTCCGTGCTGGGGTGGAGGTTGGGGGGGTCCATGCCTGGGTGGAGGTTGGGGGGGGGGTCCGTGCTGGGGTGGAGGTTGGGGGGGGTCCGTGCTGGGGTGGAGTTTGGGGGGAGGGGGTCCGTGCCGGGGTGAGGTTGGGGGGGGTCCGTGCTGGGCTGGAGGTTGGGGGGGGTCCGTGATGGGGTGGAGGTTGGGGGGGGTCCATGCCGGGGTGGAGGTTGGGGGGGGTCCGTGCCGAGGAGGGGGATGGGAGGGCAAGTGAGTTGGTCCACCTGGCCAGGTGCCAGCCTCCAACAGTTGGACCCATGCGGTCCATGCCACCTGGCTGGGGGGAGGAGGGGATATGGGAAATGATGGCATGAGGTTGGGGGGGGGGTCTGTGCCGGGGTGGAGGTTGGGGGGGGTCCGTGCCGGGGTGGAGGTTGGGGGGGGGGGAGGGTCCGTGCCGGGGTGAGGTTGAGGGGGGGGGGTCCGTGCTGGGGTGGAGGTTGGGACGGGTCCGTGCCGGGGTGGTGGTTTGGGGGGGGGGTGTCCGTGCCGGGGTGAGGTTGGGGGGGGGTCCGTGCCGGGGTGGAGGTTGGGGGGGGGTCCGTGCTGGGGTGGAGGTTGGGGAGGGGTCCGTGCCGGGGTGGAGGTTGGGGGGGGGGTCCGTGCCGGGGTGAGGTTGGGGGGGGGGGGGTCGGTGCCGGGGTGAGGTTGGGGGGGTGTCGTGCTGGGGTGGAGGTTGGGGGGGGGTCCGTGCTGGGGTGGAGGTTGGGGGGGGGTCCGTGCCGGGGTGAGGTTGGGGGGGGGGTCCGTGCTGAGGTGGAGGTTGGGGGGGGTCCGTGCTGGGGTGGAGGTTGGGGGGGTCCATGCCTGGGTGGAGGTTGGGGGGGGGTCCGTGCTGGGGTGGAGGTTGGGGGGGGTCCGTGCTGGGGTGGAGGTTGGGGGGGGGGTCCGTGCCGGGGTGAGGTTGGGGGTGGTCCGTGCTGGGGTGGAGGTTGGGGGGGTGTCCGTGCTGGGGTGGAGGTTGGGGGGGGTCCATGCCGGGGTGGAGGTTGGGGGGGGGTCCGTGCCGAGGAGGGGGATGGGAGGGCAAGTGAGTTGGTCCACCTGGCCAGGTGCCAGCCTCCAACAGTTGGACCCATGCGGTCCATGCCACCTGGCTGGGGGGAGGAGGGGATATGGGAAATGATGACATGAGGTTGGGGGGGGGTCTGTGCTGGGGTGGAAGTTGGGGGGGGTCCGTGCCGGGGTGGAGGTTGGGGGGGGGGAGGGTCCGTGCCGGGGTGAGGTTGAGGGGGGGGGGTCCGTGCTGGGGTGGAGGATGGGGCGGGTCCGTGCTGGGGTGGAGGTTGGGGGGGGGTCCGTGCTGGTGTGGAGGTTGGGGGGGGGGGTCCGTGCCGGGGTGAGGTATGGGGGGGGTCCATGCTGGGGTGGAGGTTGGGGGGTGGTCCGTGCTGGGGTGGAGGTTGGGGGGGGTCCATGCCGGGGTGGAGGTTGGGGGGGGGTCCGTGCCGAGGAGGGGGATGGGAGGGCAAGTGAGTTGGTCCACCTGGCCAGGTGCCAGCCTCCAACAGTTGGACCCATGCGGTCCATGCCACCTGGCTGGGGGGAGGAAGGGATATGGGCAATGATGACATGTCGTCGTTCCCCTCCCCCCCCCACCAGGCCGTCATGTTTTCAGACCATCCAGCGATGTTGGCCGCCGTGGTGGCAGCCGCTCATGTCTATGTTGCCCTGGATGAGGAGGAGGAGGAAGAGGAGGAGGAGCGTGCCAGAGAGGCGACGCAGGCTGCCGCAGAGGGGCAGGCGGCAGCCGCCCAGGCTGGAGGGACACCTGACCGACAGGACGAGGAGGGGGAGGAGGACGTCGCGGCCCCACGGCAACGGAGGCACCCGAGGGCGCCCCGTGTGTACCGGCCCCGGCAGTCATACCAGGACCTCACGGACCGGGAATGGAGGAGGAGACTCCGGATGAGCCGGGAAACCGTGGCACACATCTGCCACCTGCTGGCACACCTGTCACCGTGTGGCACTGGCAGGGGACACCCTCTCCCCGTGTCCGTCAAGGTTACGGTGGCCCTGAACTTTTATGCAACGGGGTCATTCCAGGCACCGAGTGGGGACCTGTCCGGCATATTGCAGACATCGGTGCACCGGTGCATCCGGGCAGTGACAGATGCCCTATATGCCATGGCGCACCGCTACATCCGCTTCCCCGTGGACCGGGCCAGCCAAGATGCCCGGGCCGTGGGCTTCTCTGCCGTGGCCGGGTTCCCCGTGGTCCAGGGCACGATCGATGGGATGCACGTCGCCGTGCGGCCACCTGCAGATAACAGGGCCATGTTCACTAATAGGAAGGGGACCTATTCGATGAACGTATAGGTGGTCTGCGACCACCGCATGATGATCCTGCACGTCTGCGCCCGTCACCCAGGCAGTGTACACGACTCATTCGTGTTGTCGCGGTCATCCATCCCCGGCATGTACGAGGGACGCCATCCCCGGCTGAGGGGCCCGTTGCTGGGCTACCCATTGCGATCGTGGCTGATGACGCCTATACGGAGGCCACGCAATGAGGCGGAGAACCGCTACAATGATGCCCATGTAGCGACAAGGGGAGTGATCGAGAGGTGCTTTGGCGTGCTGAAGATGCGTTTCAGGTGTCTGGACCTCTCTGGGGGCGCCCTCCAGTATCGGTCAGATAGGGTCGGCCGCATCATTGTGGTGTGCTGCGTCCTGCACAACATAGCCCAGCAGAGGGGCGATGTGCCGCAGGCAGAGGAGGGCGGAGTGGAGGAGCAGCAGGAAGAGGCCCAGTCCACCCCAGATGAGGGGGATGGGGGCAATGGTCAGGGCAGACGGGGTAGACACAGGCGGGTGGCTGTCCACCGTTACCGGCTGGCCCAGCGGGCACGGGACAGACTGATAGACGCCCGCTTCACTGGCTAGATGGGCGTGGGAATCGGGTAGTATGGCCACAGACCGCACACCATGGCAACAGCCGTCCACCCCCCCCCCACCCACCCACCCACCCAGCACCCTCACCCCCCTCCCTAACCCCACCCACCCCACCCGCATGCACACCACCCCCCCCCCCCCCCCCCCCCCATTGCCGATCCACCTGCGGCACAATGGGCCGGGCTCACACAGCTGCGGGTGGACGCGTGTCTATCGCAGGCCATGGAGGATGATGACAACCCGCCCTGCGATGAGCTCCTGGCTCTACATCGTTGGACTATGTCTGACCCATGGCCACAGTACCACCATCCACCCGGACCATCCCTGCATGCGGCTGTGACACTGCAGCGCACAGTCCCGTCCTCTGCCCGGGGGATGTTGATGGCGGCCCAGGGGGAAGGGGGCAGACTCACCTGGGGCTGAGGTAAGACCACCCCTCACACACACACTTGCGCTCAACGTACATGACACCCCCGCACACTTTGGACAGAGCACAAAGGCAGCTTCGGTAGGTGTAACATTGACTTTATTAACCAAAGGAGTTCATGCACGTGCCCTAGCCCCTAAAACTCATCTGTGCCCTGCACCCGTGCCAACTTACTCAGTGTCTAATTGTTTGGCCTTACGGGCCCTTTGACTACGTCTACGTGGTTCCCCAGACGGTACAGCAGAACTGGAGGTGGACTCCTGTGATTCCTGCCCTCTGACACTGGATCCCTTTGGCGGCCGTTTCCTGGGGCGTCCTGGCCTAGATGGGCCAGGCTGCGGCCCAGGCGACTGGGATGGCGAGCTGCCAGCCTGTCCTGCCCGTTGCCCACCCGATGGACCTGGTACGGAAGGGGGGGGAGTCCGAGGTGTCGCGGTTGTACCGGGACCTCCCCTACAGAGGGAGCCGGGACGGACCACACCACCTCCTCCTCCCTCGGGGTGCCCGATGGCCCCCAGGCCTCTACATGGGTGGGGGATGCGAACGGACTGGCCATCCGACGCCCCCCCGACATCTGGCGCTGCCAGTCCTGGAGGCCCTTGCTGGTATCGACAGGGGTCTGCAGGTTTGCAGCCATGGAGCCCAGGGGGGTGGCAAACCCTGTCTGTGACAGTGCGACGCCGGCTCGCACATGGGCACTGGCGCCGATGCCCTCAGCGATGGCCTGCAGAGACTGGGCCATGGCCTGCTGAGACTGGGCCATGGCCTGCAGAGACTGGGCCATGGCCTGCTGAGACTGGGCTATGGCATTGAGCGCCTCTGCCATCTGGCGCTGGCACTGGCTCATGACCTCCTGTGAGAGGGCAGCCATATCCTGGGCCACAGACGCCGCCTGCACGGAAGGCCCCAGGCCTCGCAAACCGTTCCCCATGTCTGACACCGTCGCACCCATTGCGTCCACCGCAGACGCCAGCCGTGCGGTGTCGGCCTGGGTGGCACGCATGACCGGCACCACTCCCAGCACCTGGGCGCGGGTGGACTCCTCCACCTGCGACCGCAGCCGCCGCAAGCCGCCCGTCACCCTCTTCGCTCGTCTCCGGGTCGGTGGTTGCATCGGATCTATGTGTGGGTGTGGTAACTGCAGGAACCCGGGATCCATCTGGTCGGCAGATGTTCACTTGGGCTGGGCTGCCCTCCGACCGCCCGGTCCCTCTGCTGCTCCTACCTCCACCTGCTGTACCGGGACGGCTGTGTTGTGCGCACCAGTGTGTGTACCAGACGCCTCATGACAAAAGTGTTTCTGCGATGGTGGAGGGTGTTGGTGACAGCAGTGGCGTTGTGTCGTGCTCTTCGTCCCACTCTGAGTCCATGGCACTTTGGGGTGGGGGTTCGTCTCCACCCATCCACTCTGAGTCACTGTCCGGTATTTCGTCTTCCCGGGTAGGGGTGTCCTGGGTAGGGGTGTCCTGGGTAGTGGTGTCCTGGGTATGGTGTCCTGGGTAGTGTTGTCCTGTCTCGGATGTGACGGGGGCCTGTGGCTGCCCCCCTCATCGCTGGGTGGTCGCCCCCGCACGTGACGGGGGTATCGTCTCCCTGTTGCTCCAGGTCTCTCCGTCTCCCGTGGTGTGCGAGGGGCATCCTGCGGGCGTCGCATGCTGGAGGGTCCGGGTCTCTCCGTCTCCCGTGGTCTCCGAGGGGCATCCTGCGGGCGTCGCATGCTGGAGGGTGCGGGTCTCTCCGTCTCCTGTGGTCTCCGAGGGGCATCCTGCTGGCGTCGCATGGTGGAGGGTGCGGGTCTCTACGTCTCCTGTGGTCTCCGAGGGGCATCCTGCGGGCGTCGCATGCTGGAGGGTGCGGGTCTCTCCGTCTCCTGTGGTCTCCGAGGGGCATCCTGCGGGCGGTCTGCATCTGCGGGGATGGGTGCCTGGACGTTTGGTCCTGCGATACACAATGAAGCATGCATGGTTAGACATCAGGCAGTGATCAGGTGATACGGGGGAGGGGGATATAGGGGAGGGGGGATATGGGGACTGGCTCTCGGTGGCTCACTCGCTAGTACGCCCCCGACTTCTGCATCAGCAACCTCCCGGTCCTCAGGTCCGCCAGCCAGTTCCAGGGCCCTTTCCTCGTGTACGGTCAGTGGCCTCTCATCAGCGGGCCCTCCTCCAGTCCTCACATGCTCCCTATTGTTGTGTGCGCGCTTCTCCTGTGGGGGGGGGGGGGCAGGGGTAAAAGGCAACAGTGTTAGGCAGGTATATGAATGCACGCCATCGGTTGCGCGTGCATTGTAGAGGTTAAGGGTAGGGCTGGATTCACTTGGGGATATGGGGGAGGGGGGATATGGGGAGGGGGGGATATGGGGGAGGGGGGATATGGGGGAGGGGGATATGGGGGATATGGGGGAGGGGAGATATGGGGGAGGGGGGATATGGGGAGGGGGTATATGGGGGAGGGGGGATATGGGGGGATATGGGGGAGGGGGGTTATGGGGGATATGGGGAGGGGGGGATATGGGGGAGGGGGGGATATGGGGGATATGGGGGAGGGGGGATATGGGGGATATGGGGGAGGGGGAATATGGGGGATATGGGGGAGGGGGGATATGGGGGAGGGGGGATATGGGGAGGGGGGATATGGGGAGGGGGGATATGGGGAAGGGGGGATATGGGGAGGGGGGATATGGGGGAGGGGGGATATGGGGAGGGGGGGATATGGGGGAGGCTCACCCTGCCTGCTCTGACGAGGTTGTTCACCTTCTTGTGGCACTGGGTGCCTGTCCGTGGTGTCAGGGCCACAGCGGTGACGGCCTCTGCCACTTCCCTCCACAGACGCCGGCTGTGGCGTGGGGCAACTCTGCGGCCGTGCCCGGGATACAGGGCGTCCCTCCTCTGCTCCACCGCATCCAGGAGCGCCTCCACATCACGTGACTCGAACCTCGGGGCTGAGCGACGGCTAGCCATCCAGTCGGGTGTTGCGGTCGGGTGTTCCGGTCGGGTGGGGGGTGAGCAGCGCGGCCTTATGAGCCGTCATGCCGTGCAGCGCGTATGACGCTGCACGGCGTGAACCACTGCGCAAGCGCGGATCCCGTTACGTCGCTGCTAGCCCATTTCGGGCCGGAGACTATCGACCCATTTTTCCGACGTGACGCAAGTCGGATTTGCGCCGTTTTTTGCGCCGATCGGCGGACTTTCCGCCGATAACGGAGAATTTCGCCCTGTATCACTGCAATGATGCCGTGCCATAGGATAGATCATATCCCCAAACCGCTTGGACAAGGGAAAAGGAATGTTGTACTAAATTAATGATTGACCCGGGATATGGATTTGGAAAATATAGGAATCAAAATAGACCCCCGGGGGTTCTGTGGATAAATTAAAACCCCGGACGATGGACAGGCTTTTGAGGGAAAGGAATGTTTGGTTATGAGTGTCAGGGGATTACTGCACTTACTGGTATTATGTGATGAAGTAGAGTGGGATGTCTGTGAATTGAAACCTGTTAGCAGCATAGATAGGACAGATGATAAAGTAAAAATGTCATGTTCAGAACTTACCTTTCATAAAAATCCAGTCATAATCAGAAATAAAGAAATTGAAGTAAAAACTGTAGCAATATCCGAAATGGATCAGGGTAAGTTCCGACCTGATTGGACCACTGAGAGAGCAAGAGAGGAGGAGTTTGAGATTCTTCGAATCTCAATCAGGGGTGCAATGATAGAAGGAGGAGGCTTAACGGCCTTAATTGTTTGATGTACGTAAATGATCAGAAAAACAAACCAGTTAAAAAGGAAAAAAGAATGAAATGGTGGCAAAGGAAATCCGGAAGTCCTGGAGAGGGCACTTCTGGAATATCCAAACAAGAATAGAAAAATGCAAATTAAGAAATAGGGCCCTCTCCAACCTTGACCTGTTCGTTTGATTTTGCAGATGGAAAAAAATAATACAGATTCATTTGTTTGGACGAAGAAAGAGGACTACACTCAAGAGAAAAATAAGGATCAAGTTTGAAGAAGGAATGGAAGAAGCTAGGATTAGGACTAGGCTTGATTGGTTAAAATGGGGGGGGGGGGGGCAGCAATATTAATGGGGGTTACAGTAATTAGTTTGGGGATATTAATATGGCTAATCACCATAGGAAAATCAAGTGAAGTAATGGGGTATGGAAAAATAGACACCAGATTGAATCACATAGAACATGTAATAAAAATAAGAATAAACAAATGTTTAAATATAACGGAAGAAATCATTAATTTCCAAGACATCCAGAAGATAGGGCTCAACAGCAGTATGTTAGAATCAAGCAACAGTGTCAGTAACAACATGTTCAGTAGAATGTGGGGAGGGCTTACAAGTAGCCTGGGATACTAAACCTATCAGACAGATTAAAGATTCTTCGACAGTATTCGGGGAAAACTAATGATACTCAATGAGAGCCCGAGAAAGGGCAAGTTAAGAAAGGAAATATGTTACAAAACAAAACCACAAGTAGGCGAATGAAACAAAATAGATGGAATAAATGACAGAAACCACCAATAAAAGGAAGTGTATGCGAATTAAAAACTAATCTCAAAGCGTGGAACTTAGTGATGTATGGGTGAATGAAGGAAGTATTGAGTTAACTAAAGTAAAGACAGGTGCAGAGCAGGTATGGGTAAAGGAAATAATGGACAGATTAGAAGGCCGGAACAAAGTCACTATAACCAGGAATGTAACGTTAATAGATAGAGGGACATGTTATGAAGTAATAAGCAAAGAGGAAGTCACAACACAAATTGGCTTGGATAGTCCAAATCCTAATAATAACAATAACAATAATAATAATACAAATTCAGATGACCAGATGAAAACCCGGTGGACCGATTTAAAGGAGAAGTGGGGGAATGGATTACATGACATTGCCAGTGCTCCCATGTTAACAAGAGGACCGGTGTGGCTGGTAATCAGACCAGAGGATAAGAGCAAAGTAAAAATAGCACTGAACACTTCCTTTCCATGGGTACATTATAGAGAGGAATGGGGGTTAGCTAGAGATTGGGAGCAAAAATCTTCCGGACAAACAGCGAGTATAGAAGGAATTATTGGTATTCGAGGAGAGAAACAAAAAGTAAGTAAATTAGGAATATTTTATAGTGAAGGATGGAATGTGGACATGGATAAAGTTAAGGAGATAGAAAAAGGGATGATGAGAAAAATAGTGGAATTATGACATGGTAGACAAAAGAAAGATGTTACTAACGGATGGAAGAGTTTGGCCACCCACCCAGAGGATGCTGAGGGAGAATGGATATTAGGTCTGTGTAAAAAACAATGTGTTGCTAGTAGTCTCTCAGAAAGAGCAACAACTTGTGATGCTTCTGAAAGAAAATACTACTGTACTGAGCAGTTGCACAAAGAAAGAATGGAAAAGTATCTGGTAAGACAAAGAGTAGCAGGGTGATTTAGACAACTTGAGTCCTATGAAGGAAGTATAGGTCAAGCCTACAAGTTTATAGGATTTACTGAAGGAGAGCTGATTAAAATATTAGAAAAACCAACAACATGAACACCTGAATATACGTTGATATTAGCAAAATGGTTTGGTGACTTCTTTATCAAAAATTCATTAAAAATAGCGACACCGTTAAGAGGGAGACTATCAAGAGGGAGATACCACTGGAACAGAGAAATTAAAATTGCATCAAGGGACACAGGACATAGGGCTGTTGTTCCCATCCCTTGGGTAAAAACCAAAAAAGGATATAAATTTGTAGGTTAATTTAGTAAATGGAGGGAACCTAAGAAGGAGATTGAATTTGAACGATGTACGTGGAGAAATATGATGAGGATAAAAGACAGTAGTCAAGCAAAACCAGTATGTTTAAAAAGAGAACACCCTGAAACAGGGCCAAATCTGATTAAACAATTAACAACCGGATATGGGTCAAGCAAAAAGGAAGATGGGATAGCCACTTGGTATGTGGATAGTGCCGTAGGGTCAGGAATAGTGTGTCAGGTAGATGACAATGAAATGTTAATGGAAGGATGGAAAGAGTTCAAGGAAGAAGAATGGTGTCAGGGAGGAACTTGGAATAGGACAAGCCCAAATAAAACAATTAACACATGTGCGTCAGGAATAGAACATCTCCCATACTACACCAGCTGGAGTAATTTGGGAAATGATTTGGTAGATGCAGGTTTAAAAATTAAAGAAACAGTTAAAACAGCAATTAAAATTATAGCAAGTCCATTTAAATGGTTTCGGACTATGTTAACCTGGATTCTAAACAATTGGTACTTGTTTGTATCAATTGCAGGAGGAGTAATAGTCCATTGCTGTGGAAATTGGGAATTTTAAAATTATGTCAAAACATATGTTGCAAATGTCACAAAAACGTCGCTCGGCAGAAAGAAAGAAAAATGATAAAACTGGCTACATATCGAAGAGAATTAAATGACAAAGCCCGAACGAAAACGTTACGGGTTAGAGATAAACCGAAATATCAAATTATCACCGAGCAGTGAGACATCCGGTCACACATCACTGACTGGACGTGTGTCCCTGACGTCAGCAGATGAATGATCTGCAGTCTCCGTGGGACACATGCTACACAGTGGATTTATCAAGGGTCTCGGCGGATTGCGGTGACTGACAAGGAACCCACACATGCTTGATGAAAATAGCTTTAAAAATGTATTTAAAAAAAATAAAAATAATAATTTAGCAATAGCAGCTTGATGGCACAGCGGGGACCTTGGTATCAAAACTTTCTTTTTATAACCAACTTTTTATATTATACCCAATGCAGCAAACAATATTGCATTAAAGAACTGTAATTGCTGTGAAGGAAGAAATGTCATGTATGTTATTAAAGACTTTGATATAGGGAGAAAGGTGGAAAGTATCACTATGTTTATTGCTTACTAACGAGAGGGAGTTAGAGTAGTTTGGCTTGGGGAGGTACTTTATTGATTAGGAAGGAATGCTGGATCCATATAAATTATTTGGATTTAATTTAAACTCAGTCAAAAGGTGTGACAAATGAGTATGTAAAACGCAATTGAGCTAGGGTCTGAATAGAATTGAATGATGTTAGGCTATAAGTCATGATAAAGACAGCATGCGGTCTGTGAATAAAAGTTGATAGGCTTCTAGACAATTGCAGCAAAACAAAATCTGACAGGGTTAAATAAGGCTTCAGAAAGGTGGCAAGCCATAGCATAACATGGACCAGCAAGAGAATTTCAGTATGAATGTTGA